>NC_056739.1:861929321-861986821 GCF_019279795.1 Protopterus annectens
CATTTAGCTGACAACATATTTGTTTTATTTTAAAAGAATATGTTTTAACAGATTTTCATATAATTCATGCAAAATTTTTTATATATTGTGTATTAAAAAGAATTAATCATATCTAAAATTTTTAAAATATATAAATAATGAATTCTGTTTATAAGTGACCTTGAAAGATATACTTGAATAAGCACTGACTCCCTTGAGAATTATGCTTCTACTACTGATTTCTATTTGATTATTCAATTATGTACGTCAGTTCCAATCAAATACTAAATTGTACTATATAAGGGATGGAATTTTACCATTTTTTATAACGATCTGAGGAAGCTAGTTTTTAGTGAAAGCGCTCATCTGTTTTTATTACTTTGTTTGTTTGAATCTTAATAAACACCAATTTGTTTGAATTATATGCATTGGAGCTCCATCGCTTATTTCGGGAATTTGGACTTTGTTTGAAGTAAACCTTACGCTAAGGCTTGGTACCCACTTCGCACACAAGGAATCACTTCACCTTTGGATTACTTGCTTTTTGTGAACCAGTGTGCTAATCTGACGGAAAGTTAACTTCTACGTAATTCTAATGCTTGTTCATTATAGGTATTGTACTTCTTTTAAATTGTATAACATATATGTCTGATTCCTCTTTGAATATAATAACTATAACTCTATACTTGAATGTTATGTTTAACTACCTCTTTATTGTGGAGCTTTTCTCCCCGGGCCTCTACTGAAAATTAACATGTATCCAGCTAGACTAGCCCGGTCAACAAATGTAAAATAAAATAAATAAAATGGAAGGATAAAGAGCGCCCGACTGATGTGTACAGAATCCAAGGGTCCTCTCTCAGGTAATGCCAAAGGAACGAAAACCATATCTGACAAGGCCAGTACGGAGCAATGAGGATCAGCTTGCAACTCAACTTTACTTTCTGAAGAACTTTTGGAATTAAAGGAAAGGGGGGGCATAAAGAATCTTGGGGGGGGGGGCAATCATGGACCAGTGCATCTCTGGGCGACTATCCCAGAGGGGGAACTAGGGCAAAGTAGCTGCTGCAACTGTTTAGGAGAGAGGCAAAAAGACTGAAGCATGGCTGGCCCCATCTGCAGAAGGTCATATCCGCTACAGCTTGCTTCAGAGACCACTCGTGGGACATAAGATTTGCCCTGCTGAGCTTGTCCGCTATCATGTCGGTACTTCCCCGGAATGTGCATTGCAGCCAGAAAACACTGCGAGGAGATCGCCCATTCCCATACTCTAAGGGCCTCCCGACATAAGGGGTAAGATTTGGTTCAGCCCTGTTTGTTGATGTACCACACTACTGACATGCTGTCGGTCTGAACTGCTATAAAGCCCAAAGGGAGAGAGTCATGAAGTGCTTGCAACGTTAGTAATACTGTTCATCTCCAGGATACTGATGTGCAAATGGTACTCGCGAGGTTGCCAAGTTCCTTAAACTGTCTGTCCCAGATAATGCGTTCCCTCCCCACTGAGAAGCATCCGTGGGTCACTGTGGCTACCAGATGAGGGGCTACAAAGGGTCTGCCTAGAGCAACTAGGAGACAGAGTGGAGCCACCACTGTACATCTTTCTCGCAAGCATCCTTGATCAAGATCATGTGTGACATTGGCAAGTCCTGATATGACCACTGAGTGAAGAGGAGCCATTGCAGAATCCTCATGTGAAAACCGGCTAACTGAACTAGAGTAATGGCAGCCGCCGTTAAACCCAAGACCTTCAGGACAAATCAAGCCTGAACCTTTGATTTTGACAAGAGGAGAGAAACCTGGCCTCAAATGGCAAGCACCCTTTCTTGTGGGAGACTGGCTATCATGTCGCTTGTATTCAGCTGAGTTGTCTATGAAAGTAATACACTGAGGGGGCAACAAGGCAGATTTTTTTGTAATTTATTGCGATTCCTAGACGTGCACAAGTGTGAATCGTGTGGTTCCTATCCCTTAGGAGATGATGCTAGGTGGTGGCAATGAGGAGCCAGTCTAGATAAGGAAACACCTGGAATCCCAAACGTCTCAGGTGAGCAGTCACTACTGCCATGCATTTGGTGAACACCCTGGGGGGTTGTGGTGAGACCAAAGGGCAGAGCTCTGAACTGATCATGACTGGCTCCCAGCCAGAAGCATAAATGTCTCCTGGACCGCCTGTCCATTTTTATATGGTAGTATGCGTCCTTGAGATCAATAGAGCACAATTCAATCGTCCTGACCCAAAAAGGGTAGAATAGACTGCATTGTCACCATCCGAAACTTGGTCTACTTTACTGACCTGTTTAACTTGCTGAGATCCAGGATAGGCCTACAATCCAGTCTTCTTTGGAACTAAAAAGAAGATACAGTTGTGTAAACTTTCCATAAATGTAGATGTTAAAGTGTATTCAGTGTTGCAGTCACACACTTGGGTTTATCTGCCTGCAGGTAGCCCTCAGCCAGCCCGAATAACAGAGTCTTGGGATGTCTGCATCGGATGCTGTCACTTCTTCCATGACATCAAGTCGTTCAGGGTATAAAACAGGCAGCAGATGCCATTACATCACTTTTTCTTGCCCCAGATGTCAGAAGCCCCCCCCCCCAAATAGAAAGTTAGTACATGGTGTGGAACACCACCAGTAAAAGGTAAACACCACTGCCAAAAAAAAAAAAACAAATGGCCATATAGAGGATAGGTAAAAAGGATAGAGAAAAACAAGGCTGGAGGGAGGGAAACCAGGACTGCAACAGTGAATACACTAACATCTACATTTATGGTAAGTGTACACAACTGTACAATGTTCTTAGTGTTTCACTGTCGCAGTCAATCACACTTGGATTGATTCCCACAGCTGAGGAAGGGTGGAGGCAGTCGCCTTGTTTTCCCGCCTTACTGAACTAGAATAGTCCAGTCTTCAGATTTTGCTGATCTCTGGGCTTTGTCATAGTTCCTGTGCTATCCATATCCTTATTTGGATAACAGGAAGCTTCTTTGTTCACGAGTGGGGAGCACTGAGCAACCTATTTGTCCCTAGAGGAGTGGTTCCAGCCCAGCAACTTGTAGTTTTATTGGCCATTTTGGGTAAATTCCTAGCTCTTTTCAACCCCCTGCTATAAAGCCCGCTTTTGCGCGAAGTTGCTCAGAGCAGCATCGGGCAGCACCGGTTAATCAAGTTTAAACTATTTCTGGCTCCGCAAAGTCTGCTCTTCAATTTTTCCCTTAGAACTGCTCTACTTGCAATCTAAACAGTCTATTCTCTATCTGAAAAGCCCAGCTTTTTGCTCCTAAAGCATTTTTATACAAGTAAAGCACTCAAAAAGAATTTCATTCACCTAAATCCCCTTGAGTACCCATTTCCCTATAGGTCCTTTCTGACTCAGTTACACAGCAATCCTTTACACTATTCTAGCATGTCGAGGGGTCAGTTGCTGGCATCCTCTCCTGTTCAGCTGGTGAATCTGGGAATCTTGAGGCAATGTTACAATTGCCTCATGTACACAGACAACCCTCTCCTCCTCCCAACAAATACAAATATATGTGAGAGATACAACTATATAGCCAAACTGGAGGCTGAGCTCTCTCAAACCTATTACAACTGCAAACCAAACACAAACACACCACTACCTCAAGACATAGCACATGCAACACATAGTTTCACAAGTTAGTGCTAAACAGTCACAGCCCTTAAGGCCAAACAACATGCCAGATACACTTGTAACAGGTGACTCCATAGTCAGACACACACCAGACTGAACAAGGAGAGGGTCACAGTGAGCTGCCTGTCGGCGTAGAATCCCCACATAACACAAGCACCACTCAGTCACTCCAAAAGTACAAATATGACTCAGTCATTTTGTCCATGCCCCTGACCAGCATCAGCATCCTCCAAGAATGAATGATGACAAGTACAAAAAAAAAAATGATCTTTAATAATTAATTTGGCATTACTGGTGTCATGTCATTCTAATGATCTGTCTCTGTCTTTGGGATGACATGGGGATGGCTTGCACCTGTCACCCTCTCAGTATGGAGAACATCCACTACCAGGTTTTACCTCATATCATAGTATGAAGGTCTCTCCAATACCATCATATTGGGAGAATATACTAGACCTGATAATCACAAACATTGGGACAAAATGTCATTGGTGAGATCAGACCATAAATTAATCTCTGAAGTGGTATCCATCAAGGCCCCTGGGCAGTGGAAACCACACCACACCACTGAATCCTTTAAATGCCTTCTCACGCACACCTTCAAGAATGCATGGATCATGCAATCCTAAAAAAAAACCCCATTCCCCCCCCAAAGGGCGCCCTGTGGTGTCCAAGGCCAACTTTGACAGCAACATTCTGGCAGACAGGTTCAGTGCAAATTCCCCCCCCCCAAAAGGAGAAATATCTATCCCAGCAGAGTGTAGCCTCCCTAACATCTCAGATGCCCAGGTGAAAGCCGCCCTCTCCAAAGCTAAAAAACACAGCATCAATGGGACCGGACGGTGTCCCGGGCTGTGTGCTACATGAACTCCAAGAGGAACTAAACCCACACATAAGGCTGCTGTTTAATCTTAGCCTTACTACAGGATACGTACCCAAAGAGTGGCGTACAGCAACAGTGGTCCCACTCCACAAAGGCGGTGCTTCTAGGGACCCTGGAAATTACCGCCCCATAAGCTTGACGAGCCTGGTCTGCAAAGCTATGGAAAGGATCATTATGGAACTCATACAAAAGACATTGGGGACCTACAGACATTGGATCCTACCCAATTTGGCTTTGTCAAGGGCAGATCCTGCCTTTTGAACTTGGTCGACTTTTTTGAAACAGTCACTAAGGCCATTGATGAGGGTAAGGAAGTTCACACAGCCTACCTTGACCTTGCAAAAGCCTTCGACACAATACCCCACTTGGGCATCATAGACAAACTCACCAGCTTAGATGTAAACCCATATGTCACAAGATGGGTTGCAAACTGGCTCAAGGACAGAACCCACAAGGTCAAAATTGCTGGAGCCATGTCAGACTAAGCCAGTCACAAGCGGGGTCCCACAGGGCTCAGTCCTGGGACCCCTCTTGTTCGGCATTTATTTTTCTGAGGTGCAAGCAAACCTAGGAGGATTGTGGCTGACAAAGTTCGCAGATGACTGCAAACTGGGCGCCATAATTGATACTCCAGCGGACACAAGCATCCTTCAGAGAGGCCTCATAGAAATGGATAATTGGTGCCAGAGCTATGGCCTTAAACTGAACGCCAAAAAAATGTATAGTCATACCCTTTGGGAAAAACAAGGTACCCACAAATTAACACATAGGTGGTAATCCATTAAGTACGGAAGAGGTAATCAGGGACCTAGGGACCCAAGTTGACAGTAACCTCTCATTTGACACTCACATTGCCAAAGTGGTTAGGAAGACCTTCTATATTGCCCACCTTATCATGAAGGGATTCACATCTAGATCAAAAGAGGTCATTGTGCCCTGTACTCTTCTCTTATCAGGCCCATGATTGAGTACAATGCCCCATTTGGGATGCATTTTACCCGACACCTGCAGCAGTTGGAAAGACCCCAAAAGTTCCTCACCAAGAGGATAAAGGGTCTCAAACATATGTCATACGCTGTCCGGCTGAAGAAACTCCAGCTCTATTCAGTCGCATACCGCCTACTCAGAGATGATCTATGCCTGACGTACAAGGCCATGTCCAATCCGGAATTAATGGACATACTCCACCTCAGAAAATCCAAATCCATCAGAGCCACGAGAGCAAGAGATTTGAACCTCAACACAGAAATAAATAGGATGTGCTGGAGGAACAGATTCATAACCCAGAGGCTCCCTACACTCTGGAAACAGAATCCCAGTCCATGTTAGGCAGAGCCTCTCACTAACTCTCTTCAAGAGAAATCTTGACGAGTGGATGGGAGATCATAGGTTTACCCCGGGGGTCATCTCTGTGTCACTACTAGACAGAGGCACAGTAAACTAAACCCTAAATGGGTGTAGTATTCTCATCCTAAGGGGTGGTGAAAGCCACACACACTCTGCCCTAGGGCATTTATAAGCCTAGCCAGATAGCCTAGTACGAACCTATGAACCTATGAGTTACGGCTGGCTAGCAGGCCCTGTAAGACTGCTGTAGCAAATCACACTTGGATAGATTCCCACAGCTGAGGAAGGGTGGAGGCAGTTGAGGAGTTAGGGCTGGCTAGCAGGCCCTGTAAGACTGCTGTAGCAAATCCAGCTCTGGATTAAAAAAAAAAAAAAATAAGCAAGTGGCAACGCTTGGAGAAGGTGTGTACAGAACGCCGGGTTGCAGCTTTCAGAACGTCCCTGGTAGGGACTCCCCTGAGAAATGCTGTAGAGGTGGAAGTAGCCTTAGTGGAATGTGCTCCGATCCCCAGTGGCGTAGGTTTTCCATTGTGCTTGTAGCAGAAATGGATGCAGTGTGCTATTCATTTGGAAATTGTTTGCTTTGAAATGGCCTTGCCCTCTGCCCTGAAGCAAAGTTGACTAGCAGCTGGTCAGATTTTCTGAAAGCTTTAGTGCTGTCAAGGTAGAACTTGAGCTGTCTGTGCACATCCAAGGAGTGCAGGATCCTTTCCCCTTTATTCTGAGGATTAGGGAAGAAGGTTGTCAAATGGATGGCTTGGTTTAGAGACACACTGGAGACCACCTTAGGCATAAAAAGGACAGGTTAGTCCTGAGGGAAACCATATCAGCATGGAATATAAAGGGTTCTACAGCAATTAGTGCCTGTAACTCACTCTTCTAGTTGAGGTTATGGCTAAAAGCAAGGCCGTTTTCCAAGAAAGGAATTTTAACTCTGCTGAAGCTGCAGGTTCAAAGGGGGAAGCGTGAGCTTTTCCAGTACAAAGTTAAGGTCCCAGACAGAGGTGGGTGCTCTCCTAGAGGGCCTTAAGTTGTTGGCCCATCTCAGGAACCGTTAGATGAGAGGGTAAGAGAAGATAGGTGGCTCAGTATTATAATGAGCTGAGATGGCTGAGGCATGAATCTTAATGGAGAAGGATAGGCCTCTGTGGAGTAGCTCCGTTAGGTAATCAAGGATTTGAGGTAAGGAGGGCACAGCTGTGTCCTTTCCTTGAGACGGATTCCAAGAACAATATCTTTTCCACTTTTCAGCATAGGATTTCCTGGTACTAGGCCTTCTGGCCTCAAGAATGACATCCAGCACCTGTTTGCTTAGGGTTGCTGGTTGAGTATTCAGAGGATAACCCAGGCTGCAAGGTTTATGGCTTGCAGCTGTGGATGCAAAACATGTCCCTCCTGCTGAGACAGCAGGGAAGGTGTCTGATGAAGGTGCCAGGGTGGCACTTGTCAGACTGAGTAAAAGGTGGGTACCAGTGCTGGCATGGCCAGTCTGGGGCAATAAAAATTGCCCTTGGGCTGTCCTGTCTGATTTTGAGTAGTACCTTTGAAAGTAGGGGCAGAGGTGGAAAAGCATAAACTGAAAGGATTTCCCATTTGAAGGATAAGGCATCCACCTTCCAGGCCCTGCTGTGAGGGTTCCTGGTGCAAAATTTGCTCAACTGGTGTTTCTCGGGGGATTAGAAGGTTGAAGGTGTTGGGCTCCAATTTCCACTCGTGTGGGTCCAGGAGATTTTTGCTTTAAGTCGTCTGCTAGTGACGTTTGCCTGGCAGGAATTGACCTTGTAGATGCACTTGGTTGCTCAAGGCTGTGTTTCACAGGGCCATGGCTAACCTGCAGAGCAGGTAAGAATGGGTTCCCCCCCTGCTTATGCACCACATAACTGTGGTGTTGTCTGTTTTTTAATCAGCAGCTGTCGAAGGGTTAGGTATTTGAAGGCAGTCAGAGCATGCTGTACAGCTAGCATTATTTTTAATCTATGTGCAGGAGGATTTGTCCTGGACTCCACTTGCCCTGAATGCATCTGCTTGCCATGTGAGCCCCCCCATGCATAGCCTGATGTGTCTGTACTCAGGATTTGAGTGAAAGGCAGTCCCTTCTTGTGGTTGCATGCTTCTGCCCACCACAGGAACTCTGCCCTTAGACAAGGTATGACAGGAATGACAGGTCCTGAGAATGTTGGCACCAAAAGACTTAAAGTACCATTGAAGTTTCCTCATATGCAGTCTTGCAAATGGAATTAGCAGAATGCATGAGGCCATGAACCCTAGGGCTTGCAGTATTTTCCTTGCAGATAGCTGGGTTTTGGTGGCCATTTGTTTGAAGTAGTTGTTCAAATCAACCTGTTTTTCTGGCATGATAAATGCCACCTGGGAAGTTGTGTTCAAGCTTGCTCCCAGGAATACAATCTTTTTGACTGGGCACCAGTTGCGATTTCTTTTAGTTGATGGTGTACCCCAATGAAGATAGTCTTTTTACAAATGCCAGGTACTGAAGTAGCAATTCCTGACTGTCTGCCTGAATTAGGCAATCGTCAAAGTATGGGAAAATGTGGATATTTCTCTGCCTGCAGTATGCAATGGCTGGAGCCAGGCACTTTGTGAATACTCTGGGCGCAGCAGATAAGCCAAAGGGAAGTGCAGAGAACTGATGGTACATAGAGCCTACCCAGAAGCATAGATATTTCCTGCAAGACTCCCTTACGGGGATGTGCAGATAAGCTTCTTTTAAGTCTAGGGTGACTAACCAGGCATCCTTGGCTAGCATAAAGAGAAGCTGTTGTAGGGTGAGCATTTTGAATTTTGGGACCACCAGAAAAGTGTTGAAAATTGATAGATCCAGGATAGGGTGCCAAGAGCCCTCTTTTCTGGGCACCAGGAACAGTCTGAAGTAGAAACCCTGTCCCCTTTGTTGTAGCGGAACACGTTGAATGGCTGCGATATTGAGCAGGGAAAGTACTTGCTTTTGAGCCTCTGCCCACTGGTTTGGAAGAAGGTCTGGAAACCCACTTTGAGTTGGCAATGAATAGAACTAGAATCTGCACCCCTGGGATAAAATGTTTAGAACCCATTGGTCTGGAGTAATGGACATCCAGTTTTTGGCATGAAGGGCAAGTTTTCCTCCTAGGGGAGCAAGTAGCTGGGAAGGATAACTGTAAATGCAATGTGAACTTTTTCCATAAGGGGGTGGCTTTCCACTCCGTTTTTGAGGGGGGAACACTCCATTGTTTAGATCTCTGCATACCCAGAGACTGTAGTCTTGGTGGTCTGGTTCCCCTGTTTTTGGACTGAGAAGGCCTGAAAGGTCCAGTTTTTAGAAGGCCAATGCCTACTGAAAGTAGGTGGCTGAACTTGTAAGAATTCTTTAACAATTTGTATAGATTTAGCTTTCTCTTCTACCTTTTTAAGAATCTCTTCTGCTTTGGTGCCAAACAAACGGTCCCGATTTAAAGGAGTGTCTATTAATTTGGATTGGACATGGTCTGGCAAGGTTTGTTCCTTCAGCCAAACATGCCTTCTCAGTGCTGACCCAGTGACTGCAGCCCTGCAAGATGCTTCTAGGGCATCAAAACCACATTGCAAAGTATGCTTACTTAGTTTACAGAATGCATTAACTCCTGTAAATCTTTATTTTCTGTACAATCTAGAAATACTTTTTGTTTAATTAGTTCTGTTAAATTGGCAATTCAATGCACTGATGGCAAGAATTAGAGGTACGTACCTTCTTACCCCATCCGTCTAAAGCTCTGAAATCCCTGTCTGAAGGAGTAGGGTTTTTGGCTGTAGTAGCCTTACTACCTTTAGGTCCCTGGGAAATGGTCTCTGGATCCGCAGTAGGATTCTTAGAAAAATGTGTGAGAATCAGGTATTCTGTAGTACTGGTCAGGTTTTCTAGGGGCCGATGGTAAAGTGCCTGGAGTAAGACTGTATTCCATGAAGACATCTACAACATCCAGGACAGGGAGTATAGCTAGAGGCCTGTGCTGAGGCAACTCAAAATTCTCAGAGTTTTTTTGGACTGAGGATAGTCCTGGCATTCCCAGTGTAAATGCTCTCAAAGTATGCAAGGTTTCACCAAAAGAAAAATCCTCTGGAGGGGAGGCAGAGGGAATAGATTCCTCTGCATCTGAATCCTCAAAGGTTGATAAGGGTATGTCCTGGTAATCAGAAGGGTCAGAGTCATCGGACATCTGGTCTGTAGAATCAGAAAGAAACTCTATCCTTTGTCTCTTAACAGGGGAAGGCAAGCTTCCCCTAATTAGGGTGATAAGGTCTTCAGCCATTCTAAGCATTTGTTTTTGTGGCATGGAAGCTTGAGCATGCACTTTGGTCGTCTGTTTTCTAGGTGTAGTGCATATTCTGGGCCTGAGAATCTCTGTAGTTTTACCTGAAAGCTAAAGCTGGTGCCTGCACAGTGGCTCCGGACCCATCCAAGGTAGGGACACCAACAGGTTCCATAGTCGAAAAAAACATCTCGTGGCATACCGGACTCCGAATGGGTCTCAGAAAAGACCTGCAAATCTGTAGAAGCAGGCATCAGGGGCTGCAAAGGCACCTCACTGAGTACCGGCGGACTAGCGACAAGCTAACGGAAGCATCGTCGGCAGTTTTGGACCTACACGGTCTGTTTCTATCTTAACGCTTTTTCGAAAGATTGGTACTCCGATGGCTTATCGAAGCCATTTTGGAATACAGAGAACGACAGCAAAAGAATTTAGCGACAAAAATGCCCAACAAGGAATGGTTCAGGTGTTAAGGCACAAAACCAACAGAGAGGGACATCGTGGTCTGGGCCTAAACACGCGAAGTAAGAATGAAAATCTCTGAGGTATTTGCTTTCCACAGGCAAGACAATTGTTTTTCTGACATCAGTTAGAGCAAGAAAAAAAAAAAGAATCCCCAACGGGCTACTTAGCTTTAGAAGACTTCGGGTTTGAAACTCGGGAAAAAAAATTTCAGGTAGCGGCTGACCGGGACTTGCAAACTGCTTTTGCTTCGGGCACCTTCTCGGCAAGAAAGACTGATGTAATGGCGTTGGCTTTCTGTTTTATATGTTTTATGTCATGAAAGAAGCAACAGCAGATGACACAGAAATCCCAAGACTCTGGTATTCGGGCCGACTGAGGGCTACCTGCAGGCAGATAATCCAAATGTGAGGACTGCAACAGTGAAACATTAACATCCTTGAGTAAGTTACAGATTCTATCTGTTCTGCAGGGACTTCTTGAATGGCTCTTTTTTGCACCAAAGTCTTTACTTCTATGGCTGCTTGAGCCGAAGATTGGGTGGAACCATCTAGGATTGATTTGCTTGGAAGAAGGAAATTTTGTAACCCCTAGATATTATATACCATACCAGTTAGTCTTCTGTTATATCTTGCCAGGATTTTGGGTACAGTGAAATTCTGCCCCAGACTGCCTCCAGAGGTGAGCAGCCAGGCAATCCTTCAGAAATTCTTAAAGGGTCTGGCAGAGAATGTATCCCTGTCGTTGAACCCCTGCCGCGAGGTAGTAGTCTCCAGTTATTTCCCCCTCTGCCTCTGGGGGAATTATCTGAGTGTCTGGTGATGCTACCTGGCATTTACGTAACCATATTTTGCTACTTTTTTGGCCTTTGGGATAAGGCCGGGATGGAGTGGAAAAACGGACTCCTACGGCAGAGAGTTTTGCCATCTCGTTCACTCCTGGTAAGAGTCTCTCGAACTTAAGGCCCGAACAAGGCAGAGCCGCCAAAGGGGGCATTCATAAAAAGGACTTGAAGGGCTCCGCAAATTGACAAAGGCGCATCCAGGAACATCTGTGAAAAGCCATTCCTATGCCTGCAGCCCTACTCGCTCCATCTGCTGCACAAAAGTTGACAATGGAGATTAGGGTCACTAGCTTGTTAACTGACTTGGAAGTGCCACCCTTAGCTAAAGGATCCTGGAGGATATCTCCCAGCTCTTTAAGGAGATCCCTCCGAAGTCTTGTGAAATGTGTCAAATAGTTTAGCGACCGAATTGAAAGGCCACTCAAGAGAAAACACGCTTCCCATATCTATCCATGGCTCTAGACTCTTTGTTTGGCGAATGGACAGAAGAGGAAGTCTCAGAGTTCCTTCTTGGTGGCTGCTGCCACCACCATAGCATCAACTGGCATGCCTTTGGTGAGAAAGGACTTGTCATCTGGTGCAGTCATAAATTTGTTTGGCCCTCTCGGAACGGGCTCCATGGTCTCTGGAGCACTCCACGCCCTTTAACTCCTCACTACAGCCAAAAGTGGATCTAAAGGCGGAGACATCCAGGAGGTGAAAGGTCAGGAAAGTACAGTTGCGTACACCTACCATAAATGTAGATGTTAGAGTGTATTCACTTTGCAGTCATCACACTAGGGTCATCTGCCTGCAGGTAGCCCTCAGTCGGCCCAAATACCAGAGACTTAGTATTTCTGAGTCGGATGCTGCTGCTCCAGAACTGACGTCAGGCCATTAGGGGTATAAAAACAGACAGCAGATGCCATTACATCAGTTTTTCTTGCCCCAAATGTCAGGAGCCCCCCAAGTAGGAAGCTAAGTTATGGTGACGAAAACACCACCAGTAAAAAGCAAATACCAACACCCCTGAAAGGGGTGAGTAACAGCCATACAGAGGGGAGAGAGCGAAAAACAGGGGACTTGAAGGGAAACCAGGACTGCAATAGTGAATACACTCTAACATCTACATTTATGGTAAGTGTACACAACTGTACTATGTTCTTCGTGTCTCACTGTTGCAGTCATCACACTTTGGTGGATTCCCAAAGCTGAAGAAGGGTGGAGGTAGTCAAGAAGCGTTAGGGCTGGCTAGTATGCCTTGCAGGACTGCTGTTGCAAAACCTGCTCTAGATTTGGAAAAGATAGGCAGGTGGTAATGCTTGGTGAAGGTGTGTACTGAACTCCAGGTAGCAGCTTCCAGGATGTCCCTGGTAGGGACTCCAAAAATGCTGTACAGGTAGATGTTGCCCTTGTGGAAAGTGTTCTGACTCCCTGAAGGATTGGTTTCCCATGGTGCTTGTAGCAGAAATGGATGCAGTGTGCTATCCATTTGGAAATAAGGTTTTGAAATGGCCCTCTGCCCCTGTTGCAAAGCTGACTAGTAACTGGTCAGATTTTCTGAAGGGCTTAGTCCCATCAAGGTAGAATCTGAGCCGTCTGTGCATGTCCAAGGAGTGCAGGATCCTTTTCCCTTTATTCTGAGGATTAGGGAAGAAAGTTGGCACATGATCGATGGATTGGTTGAGAACCACACTGGACACCACTTCAGGCATGAAGGAAGGGTTAGTCCTGAGGGAAACCCTGTCAGCATGGAAAATAACAAGTTATGTACTCACCATAACGTTCGATGTATGTAGTCCATCTCACCTCACATTCTTACCTGTGGGTTCAGAGCCAAATATCAGCTCCGACTCGGCCGATTATACTAGCTCGAAGTCTTTCATTGGCTGGGCTAAGCAGGTATCCCATGGTGCACTGCTCCATATCCCCAGATCTAGTTTGATGCAAAACTCACTTGTACTCCATGCACACATCACATCCAGGCAAAGAATAAGCTAAGCAAGGGAACTCTGCAGATGACAACCTAACCTTCAAATCCTCCAGGAAGGGGGAAGTTGGGGGGGGGGGGGAGTAAGAATGTGAGGCGAGATGGACTACATACAATCGAACGTTATGGTGAGTACATAACTTCTTGGTGTTATGTAGTCCTATCTCACCTACATTCTTACCCGTGGGACAGCGTCCCTAGCACCTACATCCTGGGTGGCTCATACGAAAATACTCCTGAGAACAGTGAAGCCAAAGACAGACCTGTCCCTGGAGACCATGTCCAATTTGTAATGAGAAACAAATGTGTGAGAAGCCCAAGTAGCTGCAGCACATACATCATCCACCGGCAATCTGGCTTGATAGGCTGTGGCTGTGGATATGGAAACAGCCTGAGTAGAGTGAGCCTTGACCGGAAATGGCAGATCTTTACCTCCTGCTTGATAGAGGAGATACAACTAGATATCCATCTAGACAGTGTGACCCTGGACACCTGGGAACCCATTCGGTTTTCCGAAGAAAGAAATAGTTGGTCCGACTTCCTGATATCTTTTATTCGGTGTATATAGAAGCGCAATTGTCTATGTACATCCAACTGGTGAAATCTAAATTCTGCCTTATTAGAAAAGTGGGGGAAAAGAAACAGGCAGCTCAATAGACTGATTTAGGTTAGACACAGAAGCCACTTTAGGGAGGAACCAGGGGTTTGGTCTGAGAGGGACCCTGTCTTTATGGAAGATTAAATATGGAGGTTTGATAGAGAGGGCTTAAATCTCCTAAACTCACCTTGCTTAAGTGTTTGCTGTTAAGAAGGCTGTTTTCCAGGTCAAGAATTTCAATTTGCAGGTAGCTGCAGGCTCAAAAGGTGGTAAAGTAAGGGCTTGTAGAACAAAACTGAGATCCCATGACATGATAGGCTCGGACACCGGGGGACGGAGCAACAGAGTACCTATCAGGAATGCCTTGCATAGTCTATGCGCCATGAGACTAGGCTCATTCACTACGTGGATGTTAGGTGATTGCTGCCAGTTGAACTTTGATGGTGGCTGATGCGGAACCCTGATGGAAAAGCATAGACAAAAACTCCAGAACTGAAGCTATTGGAGCCGTGTAAGGATCAATGCCTCTGGTATGTACCCAGGTAGAAATCCTTTTCCATTTACTAGAATAAATTTTCCTAGTGGATGGTTTATGAGAGGACGATAATATATGAACCACTTCCATCATTAGTCAGACTTCATGATTTCTTACCGGAAGTGGAGTAGCCAGGCTGTCAACCAGTGGGGCATCAGGGAGGGGTGGAAAGTACAGTTTTGTACCTACCATAAATGTAGATGTTAAGAGTGCTAATACAGCCGCAGTAATCACATATGGGTTCTCTGCCATCAGGCGGTCCCTCGGTCGGCCGAATTCCAAAGTCTAGGTCCGGCGTCGGTTGTTGTCCCTTCTTTCCTGACGTCAGTGCGACAGGGGTATAAAAGACACAGCCAATGCCATATTCTTCAGTCTTTCTTGCCCCAGATGTCAGGTGCCCCCAGAAGGAAGGCAATACATAAATTATATATATATATATATATATATATATATATATATATATATATATATATATATATATATATATTCAAGCAATGCAATGTAATCAAAAAACAGTAGTTGCAAGCAAATACACCATAGGAAGATAACCCAAATTAGGTTGTATGAGGAGGTGTTAGCCACTAGTCCTTTACCAAGAGGGGAAGGAGGGAGGGAAACCTGTACTGCAGCTGTATTAGCACTCTAACATCTACATTGATGGTAGGTACAAAACTGTACTATGTTCATCATGCATACAGCTGCAGTAATCACATATGGGTAGAATCCCAAAGCTACGCACAGGGTGGTAGGCACTAGGTGGAACTGGGAGCAGCCAGAATGCCCTGCAACACAGCAGTGGCAAAACCTGCTCTAGTTTTAGAATACAAAGGCAGGTGGTAGTGTTTTGTGAAGGTATGCACAGAACTCCAAGTGGCTGCCTCCAAAATATCTTTGGTAGGAACTCCTCTGAGGAAGGCTGTAGAGGTAGCTGTGGCCCTGGTGGAGTGGGATCTGATGCCTGTAGGGACAGATTTCCCATGATAGGAGTAACAAAATCGTATGCAGTGGCCTATCCATTTTGAAATTGTCTGTTTGGAAACAGGCTTCCCTTGAGCTCCTATAGCATAGGACACAAAAAGTTGTTCTGATTTCCTGAAAGGCTTTGTTCTGTCCAAATAATAACGTTGCTGTCTATGGATGTCTAAGGAATGTAGCAGCCTTTCCCCTTTGTTTTGAGGATTGGGGTAAAAGGTAGGCAAGTGTATGGCTTGATTTAAAGCTACCCTGGATACCACCTTAGGCATAAATGACGGGTTGGTTCGAAGGGAAACCCTGTCCTGATGGAAGATGAGAAAGGGCTGCACAGCCACGAGAGCTTGTAGTTCCGAAACCCTACGAGCAGAGGTAATGGCCAGAAGGAAAGCTGTTTTCCAGGACAAATATTGCAAATCTGTTGAGGCAGCTGGTTCAAAGGGAGGCAATGTTAATTTTTCTAGAATGCAATTAAGATCCCAGGCTGGCACTGGTTGTTTCCTTGGTGGTCTTATATTCTTAGCCCCTCTGAGGAACTGTCTTAACAGTGGGTGAGAGAATAACGGTGGATCCGTGTTGAATTCTGCAGAAATGGCTGAGGCATGGATTTTTATGGAGAAAAATGAAAGTCCACTGTTCAGCAGCTCAGCTAGATACTGTAATACCAGAGGCAAATTCAGTATTCTAGGGTCCTGGCCTTTTTTCTCATTCCAAGAGCAAAACAGTTTCCATTTTGCTGAGTAAGCCTTTCTAGTAGATGGCCTTTTGGCCTCCAGAATGACGTCCTGCACCTTTTTGGGGAGTAGGGTCTGTTGTGGTGTTAAGGAATTTTCCATGCAGCGAGATTGAGTGTTTTCAGCTGACTGTGAAGAGATTTGTAGCTGTGCTGAGTCAGCAGAAGAGGCATTAGAGGTAGAGGCCAGGGAGGAGTATGTGTTAGGCTCCTCAGGAGAGGGTACCAGTGCTGTCTTGGCCAGTCTGGAGCAATCAATCATCCTCGGTCTGTCTGCTCTCGCTTTCAAGAGCACCTTGGACAGAAGTGGCATAGGTGGGAAAGCGTACACTGTCCATGCTGTCCAACTGAATGAAAGGGCGTCCACTCTCCAGGCCTTTGGATGAAAGGTCCTTGAACAAAACTTTTCCAATTGATGATTCCTGTGGGAGGCGAAGAGATCTATGTCTGGCCTCCCCCACGCTTGGATTATCTTTGTAAACACCTGAGGATGCAACTTCCATTCGTGTGGATCTGTCATATTTCTGCTTAGATTGTCTGCCAGCGTGTTTTCCAACCCTGGCAAGTACTGTGCTTGAAGTTAGATTTGCCAATCCAGAGCCAAGTTCCAAAGTGTCATGGCTAGTCTGCACAGGGGGTATGAATGTGTTCCTCCTTGTTTATGTACCACATTACTGTGGTGTTGTCTGTTCTTACCAATAATTGCCCTGGATGCAGGAGGTCCTTGAATGCTGTAATTGCATTTATCACTGCTAGCATTTCTTTTTGATTGATGTGAAGGTGCTTTTCCTTTTGGGACCATTTGCCCTGAATAGACCTGCCTGTCATGTGCGCCCCCCAGGCATAATCTGAGGCGTCTGTTGTGATGACTTGATTTGCTTGAGGCTTGCAGAATGGGAGACCAGTGTTTGTTTGACATGCTTGGGCCCACCATAGAAATTCCTTTTGTAAACATGGAATTATTGGTATTATTGTTTCCAAATTGTGGCTGTGTTGAGACCATAGGTTTTTTTTTAGGTACCATTGAAGTTCTCATATGCAACTTTGCACATGGGATTAAAAGAATGCAAGATGCCATGAAGCCCAGAGCCTGCAGGATTTTCCTTGCAGTAAGCCTGGTACAATTTGCTAGTATTTTGAAATACTGAGTTAGTTGCCCCTGTTTTTCTGGCATAAGGTAGGCCATCTGGGTGTTTGTGTCCAAGTTGGCACCCAGGAAAGTTATTTTCTGAGATGGTGTTTGCCTGGATTTCTCTCTGTTGATTGTGTATCCCAGAGAATTCAGTAACCGTGTTGCATAAGCCAGATGTTCCAGAAGTATGTGCTTGCTGTCCGCTTGGATACTCTGGGCGCAGTAGATAAGCCAAAGGGCAATGCAGAGAATTGATAGTGGATTGAACCTGCAAGAAATCTGAGGTATCTTCTGCAACTTTGTCCGATTGGGACATGCAGGTATGCCTCCTTGAGGTCCAATGTTACCAGCCAAAACTCCTTGCCCAGCATGGGAAGAAGCTGCTGTAATGTGAGCATCTTGAGTTTTGGTACGAGTAGAAATGTATTTAGGATGGAGAAGTCCAAAATGGGTCTCCAGTCGCTTCCTTTCCTTGGTACCAGGAATAGTCTGGAATAAAAACCTTGACCTTGTTCGTGAGTAGGTGCCTCTTGAATAGCTTTCATGTCCATGAGTTTTGAAATTTGTGTTTGTGCCTCTGCCCTTTGATTGTGTGGCAGGTTTGGCATGCCTCTCATTTTTGGAAGAGTGTGAAATCTGTAGCCTCTGTTTATAATGTCCAGGATCCATTTGTCTGGTGTGATAATATGCCAATTTCTTGTAAACAATGCCAGCTTTCCTCCCAAGGGAGCTGCCAGCTGAGACTTGCTTGGCATGAAAAGGAGGAAGTCATTGTTTTCTGTATTGTTGTGCACTGTCTTCTCCACCTCTTGGTGCTGGAGTTTGCCATTGTCTCCCTCTATATGATCCTTGAGATTGTCCTCTGCCCCTTTGCGCCTGTATCTACCCCTTTGGGGCTTGTCCGTGGCTGGAAAGGACCAGTTTTTTGAAGGCCAATTTCTGCTAAAACTAGGTGGTTGTACCTGTAGAAAAGCCTTGACAGTTTGCACAGATTTAGCTTTTTCTTCCATTTTCCGTAGTATCTCCTCAGCATTAGTACCAAATAGTACATCCTTTTGTAAAGGAGCATCTAGTAGTTTAGCTTTAACATTATCAGGCAAGCTTTGTTCCCCAAGCCAGGCATGTCTACGAATGACTGATCCTGTAACAGCAGCTCTACTTGAGGCCTCTAAGGCATCATAGCCACATTGTAAGGTGCGTTTACCCACTTGTTCTGCACTATGCATCATATCCTGCAATTCCTTCATATCTGGTTGTTCAGGTTAAGACATTTTATTTCTTAATTGTGATAACAGAAACTGTTGATATTTAAGCATATGGAACTGACAATTTAAGGCCCTCATGGATAGGGTGGCAGAGGTGTATACCTTTTTTCCCCACCTTTCTAAGGATCTAGATTCTCTTTCGGAAGGTAGTGGATTCTTGGCAGTAGAGGCCTTCATGCCCTTGGGGCCTTGAGAAATGGTTTCAGGGTCAGCATTATGGCTTTTGAAAAGAAATTGGCGAGAGGTAGGAACTCTGTAGTACCTATCAGGTTTGACTGGGGCAGGAGGCAGGGAATCCGGGTTAAGACAAGCCTCCGAGTAAACATCATCAAGTATGTCCAAGACAGGAGGTATAGCCAGAGGTCTGTGTTGAGGTAACAAAAGAAATTCCCTAAGCCTTTTCTTGGAATCAGAAAAGTCTTGGCCTTCCCAATGGAAGTGTTCCCTCAAGGTGTGCAAGGTTTCCCCAAAAGAAAACTCCTCTGGGGGAGATACAGAAGGAATGGACTGTTCTGCATCAGAATCTTCATAAGGGGAATACAAGTGTTCCTCTACATCAGAATGTTCTGAGAAAATGGAGCCCTGTTCAGAAGAGGGAGAATCTTCCTCCACTCTGGGTCTCTTGTCTGGAGGGGGTTGAGAACCCCTGATAAGAGTAATTAAATCCTCAGCCATTTTAAGCATCTGCTTTTTAGGCATGGGGCCTGGGGATGGGCCCCGAGCAACAGGCCTCTTGGGATGCATGGCTGATTTGGACTTAGTAAAGGCCTTAATGGAAAAGGAAGATGAGCGTCTGAAGACACCCTGGGTGGAAGTGGACCTGTCCACATCAGGAGGCTCAACACTCACAGTGGCTTTGGTGGTTGTAGTCTGAGTAAGGGCCGAGGTACCTGCGGTCTCGGTTACAGAAGACACCGCCAAGGAAGTGTCGTCGGTAGTCAGGGACTGCATAGGCGTCTCACAGAGAACCGGCCCACGTGTAGCCGGTTTTGGCGTGGTGTCGATGGAGACCGCGGACCTCACGAGCCGGTCCTTAGACTACTGTTTTGTCCAAAAAACGCAAGGACGAGTCTCCGACGACATTCCATAATCAAAAGCTTTACCAAAATAATGTTGGGCGAACTCCGCCCGACACTTAATAGTGCGTTTATTAAAAGTAGCGCAAAAGCGACAGCCCGAGACATCGTGGTCTGGGCCTAAACAAGGTATGCAGAGGGAATGGAAATCCTTATGCGGTACTTGCTTCCCACAAGAAATACAATTGTTAACTTTGTCTGACATCGGTCTGAGGCAAGAAAAGTTTCCCCAACGGGGTACTTAGCTTTAAAGAAGACTTCGGTTTCCAATTTTTCGTAAATTCAGGAGCTGGCCGACCGGCACTTGCGAACTGCTTCTGCTTCGGGCACCGCGCGGCAAAAAAGACTGAAGAAAATGGCGTCGGCTGTGTCTTTTATATCCCTGTCGCACTGACGTCAGGAAAGAAGGGACAACAACCGACGCCGGACCTAGACTTTGGAATTCGGCTGACCGAGGGACCGCCTGACGGCAGAGAACCCATATGTGATTACTGCAGCTGTATGCACGATGAACATCTGTCCCGACGTGCGTCAGTAAATCTGGTTGACGGTCCAGAGTCCAAGGAGTGTCCACAGGGAATTGCTGAAGAAAAGAGAACCAAATTTGGCGAGGCCAGTGTGGAGCAATCAGAATCATTCTACTTCCCAAGGATTGCGCTTTGTGAATCACCTTTGACAGCAAGGGAAACGGAGGGAAAGCATAAATCAGACCGGAGGGCCAATCGTGAACCAAAGCATCCCTGGGTGACTCCCCCTGTGGGGGGAATCAGCGTGAAGTAGTTGCTGCATTTCGCATTGAGGGGGCTGGCAAAAAAGGTCGCAGCAAGGCTGTGAAGATTCGCTCTGCAACCAGGCGATTCTGGGACCACTTGTAAGGTATCAGGATAGCTCTGCTTAGTCTGTCCGCAATCATGTTGGACTTCCTCGGAATGTGCGTTGCCACCAGAAACCGTTGGGAAGTAACTGCCCAATGCCACACTCGCATGGCCTCTCTGCACAGAGGGAAGACCTGGTTCCCCCTTGCTTGATTAGATACCACACTACTGACATGTTGTCTGAGTGTATCGCAATCCTCCCTAGAGGAAGAACACTCTGAAGTGCCTGCAACACAAGAAGCACTGCTCTTATCTCTAGGACGTTTATATGCAGATGTGTATCGTGTCCTTACCACATGCCTTGGACTGTCCTGCCAAGATAAACCCCCCCACCCCATCTGGGAGGTGTCCGTGGTCACTGTGGCAACCGGGATGGGTGGAACAAAGGGCTCCCCCTCGTCCAAATTGTTGGTGCACAGCCACCACCGAGGTCCTGCTTGCATCTGTCCGTGAGTAAGATGGGATGAGACAGTGGACGTCTTTGGAGAGACCATTGAACAAAGAGGAGCCACTGGAGAATTCTCATGTGTAATCTCGCTAGGGGAACCAACATGATTGTTGCTGCCATAGTCCCCAAGAGCTGGAGAACCCATCTTGCCTTCGCTTGTCACAGGGGCATCAGCATGTGTACCTGTTGTAATACTCAGATCCTTTCCTGCAGTAAAAATGCTCACATTCGAATGGTGTCTAATTCTGCTCCTATAAAGGTGACACTGTAAGGGCAACAAGGCAGATTTTTCACAATTTGTTATACCAAACTGGTGACCTAGATTGATGGTAGTATCCCTGGTTTTAACTAGTTGATGCCTGGTGGGAACGATAAGGAGCCAGTCGTCCAGATCCAGAAACACCTGGAATCCCCGACGTCTCAAGTGAGCCGTCACCACCGCCATACACTTGAACACCCTGGGGGCTGTGGTGAGACCAAAGGGCAGGGCTAGAAACTGGAAATGACTGGCTCCCAGCCGGAAGAGTAGGTGACTCGTGGATGCTCTGTCCATCTTCACATGGTAGTAAGCATCCTTGAGGTCGATGGAGCACATCCATACCTCCTCTCCCAACAATGGGAGAACCAATTGTAGTGTGACCATACAGAACTTGGACTTGTGTACGTAGTTGCTCAGTTGGCTGAGATCTAGTATGGGTCTCAGGTCCCGTTCTTTTCGGCACCAAAAAGAATCTTGAGTAAGTCTCTAATCCGATTTGGTCTGAGGGGACACGCTGGATGGCTCCTTTTTCTAGCAGCTGAGAGACCTCTGAGGTTGCTTGATCCCTTTGATTGGGTGGTACGTCTGGGATTTTTCTGATTGGCGGGGGTTCTGATGAGAATGGAATGAGATAACCTCCGGAAATTATCAGTAATACCCTTTGGTCCTGGGTAATGCTTTCCCAGGCTTCCGGATACAAGGAAATTCGACCACTGACTGGCTCCGGATAAGCGCAGTCGGGCACACCCTCAAGAACGAGTGTATGGGGAGCCACGAAAGGAATAGAGGTCTCCGAATTGCGGGGGCTCCCTCTGCCTCCGGGGCAACGTTTCCCTGAATACCCCCTCCCCCTGCCTCTGGAGGGGGTTCACCTTGTGCGGCAGCAAAAAGCCTCTGATTTTTTTTAACCCCCCCCCCCTGCTGGGCCTTGGTATAAGGCCTAGAAGGAAGGGAAAAACGGACCCCTACAGCAGACAGGGTCTTTCCCTCTTGCTCGCACCTGGTGAGGGTGTCTTTTACTTTGGTCCCAAACAAGGAGGAACCACCAAAGGGGGAGTCAGTGAAGGAAGACTTGAAGGCCTCCGCAAAGTGACACAGGCGCAGCCAAGCTTGCCTTCTAAGGGCGACCCCTGAGCTTGCTCCCTCAGCTGCATACGAAATGAGCCACATGGATGAGTTAACAATGGAGTTGAGGGTAGAGACCTGGGCGTTAACCTTCTGAGCCACCGCCTCAGGTACGTTACCCGCAAGAGTATCTCCTAACTCTTTGAGATAATTTCTCTGGAGCAGAGTGAAATGAGACAGGTAATTCAGCGACCGTAATGTAAAGGTTGCCGACGAGAGGGTATGCTTCCCATACCGACCCATGGTCCTAGACTCCTTGTTAGGAGGATGGACGGATGAGGAAGACTGCTACTTCCTTCTGGGTGGCTGCCGCCACCCTCCACGGCATCTACAGGGACTCCTTTAGACAGAAACTCTTTGCCCTAGGGTGCAGAAAGAAACTTGTTGGGATGCCTGGGCACGGGCTCCATATAATCAGGGTTCTCCTACACTCTTCGACAAATCAGGTCCAGGAGTTCATCGAAGGGTGGAGACACCCAGGAGGCGGAGGGTTGAGCAGCAAAAGCATTAAGGAATATTGACTCCTCCTTGGAAGGGGCTTTGGAAGGCCAGTCACCTCTTTCAGTATCTCCAGGATATCGGAGAAGGAAACATCATCAGAGGATGACTTGGAGGACCCCTCAGATTCCTCGAGGTCAGTATCAGAGGTGAGGGACTCATCCTTGGGAGTCTATGTGCTTCCTCTTGCACGTTTTCTTTCTGGCGGGCTCCTCGGGCACAAACTCTGTGGAACCCTCAGAAATTTGGGGACCACTCGTGGGGGTATCCCTAGGATCTGGTGCTCTGCTGTCCATGGATGGGTGGTGATCACAAGCTCTCACCGGAGTGGTGGGGGACAGAGCGGCCGACACACCTGATGTAGCTGACCATCTGGCCAGCACGGTCCGCATAGCCTCAAAGGCCCCCCCCCAGAGGAGCGACCAGTCTCCGATGCCATGACGGGGGTCGGAGTTCCCCGAACCGATGCGCTGAGAGAGAGGCTTGGAACAGAAATAAGCCCCGAGATGTCCCCCTCAGGACCGACCGAAGAATCCAGAGTCCTGAACCCCAAGGACAGAGCTGATTGGGTCGGAGCCAATGCTGGTACCGATGGAGCTGAATGGGGCATCGAAGTCAGCCTAGAAACATCACGCGGCACAGAACACTCCAGCTCCGAAGACAGAGATGCGCTCGGAGGAGGAATGATCGAAGATTGAGTTGGGATGGGCTCTGGAGCAGAGTGGGCCGGAGCCAAAAACAATTTTGCCAAAACCGGTGACTGGAGGAGCTTCTGAACCACCCTATCAACATCCACATCCGAAAGGGTCTTGGAGGATTTTGGAGGACAGGGATGGAGAATGCAATCTCCTCAGGAGAAGCTGGTTTGAGACTGGGCGATCGGCTCCTAAAAGGTTCCAATACAATTGGAGCAGACGCCGGTTCCGTCAATACCGATCCTTCCTGCGGCCCCAAGGACAGTGGAGCCAAAGAGGTCGATGCAGTTTTAGACATTTCCTCTGGGGGCTCCGATGAAGCTGACTGAGCTGGAGATCTCTTTGACTTGCCATATTTTGACTTACCACTGGAAGCCGAATCCATAGCCTCTTCAAAAGAGAGTTTTAATAGTCCCTTTAAGATTAGCTTATTCGTTCTCTCTTGGAGAACTCAAGGGCTAAACGCATGATAAAAACTGCAGGATTCCTGCAGATGGATGGCTTCTAAGCAGTATACACAAATAGAATGCCCATCGGTAATAGACATTTTGCTTAGCCCAACCAATGAAAGATTTCCGAGTTAGTATAATCAGCAGAGTCGGAGCTGATATTCTGCTCCGAACCCACGGGTAAGAATGTAGGTGAGAGGACTACATAACACTGAAGGGTTCCACAGCCATAAGTACTTGTAGCTCAGACACTCTTCTAGTTGAAGTGATGGCCAGAAGCAAGGCGGTTTTCCAAGAGAGGAATTTTACGTCTGCTGACACAGCAGGTTCACCAGGGGGGGGGGGGTGAGCTTTTCCAGTACAAATTTAAGGTCCCAAGCAGGGGTGGGTGCTCTCCTTAGTGGCCTTAAGTTGTTTGCCCCTCTCAGGTACTGCTTGATAAGACGATATGAGAAGAGAGGTGGTGCAATGTTTTAATGAGCCGAAATGGCTGAGGCATGCATCTTAAATGGAGAAGGACAGGCCTTTGTCGAGTAGATCTGCTAAGTAATCCAGGATTAGAGGCAGGGAGGGCAGAGTTGTGTCCTCTCCTTTAGATAGAATCCAGCAGAAGAACCTTTTCCACTTAGCATAGGATTTTCTTGTACTGGGTCTTCTGGCTTCAAGAATGACATCTAGCACCTGCTTGCTTAGGATTGTTGGGGAGAATTCAAGTAATAAACCAGGCTGCAATATTTAGGGTTTGCAGCTGTGGATGCAAAATCTGTCCCTCCTGCTGAGAGAGCAGGGTTTGGCTCTGATGTAGGTGGCACCGGCGACAGGCTGCGCAGAAGTGAGTACCAGTGTTGGCATGGCCAGTCCAGGGCAATCAGAATTGTCCGTGGTCTGTCTCGTCTTATCTTGACTAATACGCTTGAGAGAAGGGGCAAAGCCAGTTTGAGAGATTTACCCATTGAAAAGATAGGGCATCCACTTTCCAGGCCTTGCTGTGAGGATTCCTGGTGCACAATTTGCTGAGCTTGTGGTTGTAGGGGAAGGCAAAGAGATCCACCTCTGGGGTCCCCCATTTCTGAATCAGAAAATTGAAAGTGCTGGGCTCCAATTGCCACTCATGTGGGTCTAGGAGATTTCTGATAAAGTAGTCTGCCAGTGAGTTTTGTTTGCCTGGCAGGAATTGAGCTTGCAGATAGACGTGCATGTCCAAGGCAGTGTGCCACAGAGCCATGGCTAACCTGCAGAGTGGGTAGGAGAGGGATCCCCCCTGCTTGTTGATGTACCACATAACTGTGGTGCTGTCTGTTTTTATTAGCAGTTGTCCTGGAAACTGTAGGCATCTGAAAGATGTCAGTGCGTTCTGTACAGCTATCATCTCTTTTTGGTTGATGTGCAGATGAATTTGACTTTGGCTCCCGTGGCCCTGAATGCATTTGCCGTCCAGGTGTGCTCCCCAGGCATAGTCTGATGCATCTGTGGTTAGGGTCTTGGTGGCGTGAGGTTGAGAAAAGGGCAGTCCCTTGTTGTGGTAGCATGTTTCTGCCCACCAAAGGAACTCTGTCCTTAAGACAGGGTATGATAGGAATGAGACTAGTCCGGAGAAAGCTGGCACCAAAGACTTTAAGTACCACTGAAGTTTCCTCATATATATAGTCTTGCATATGGAATTAGCAATATACATGAGGCTATGAACCCTAGGGCCTGCAATATTTTTCTTTTGGCAGATAACTGGGTTCTGGTAGCTATTTGTTTGAAGTAGGCTGTCAGACTTGTTTTTCTGAAGAGAGGAATGCCATTTGGGATGTTGTGTCCAAGCTTGCTCCCAGGAATACAATCTTTTGACTCAGTACCAGTTTTGATTTTTTGTTGATTGTGTACCCAAAGGAAGTGAAAAGGTGTTTCACAAATGTCAGGCGCTACAACAGCAATTCCTGACTGTCTGCCTGAATCAGGCAGTCGTCCAAATACAGGAAAATTTGGATATTTCCCTCCCTGCCTGCAGTATGGAATGGCTGGAGCCAGGCATTTTGTGAAAACTCTGGGCACAGTAGATAAGCCAGAGGGAAGTGCAGAGAACTGATAATGCATAGATCCGCCCTGAAACTTAGATACTTCCTGCATGACTACCTTATGGAGATGCGCAGATAAGTCTAGGGTGACTAACCAGGCATCCTTGGGTAGCATAGGAAGAAGCTGTTGCAGGGTAAGCATTTTTAATTTTGGTACCACCAGGAAGGTGGAGAATTGAAAGATCCAGGATTGGGCGCCAAGATTACTCTTTTCTGGCTACCAGGAAGAGTCTGGGGGAAGTCTGGAAACACACTTTGGGTTGGCAGTGAATGGAAATAAAATGTGTACCCCTGGGATATAATGTTAAGGCCCCACCAGTCCTGTGTGATGGACATCCAATTTTTTGCAGGAAGGGCAAGTATTCCTCCTAGGGGCACAAGCAATTGGGCAGGGCTGGGGACTGTAGTGAAGTCATTGCGAGTTTTTTCTGTACGGAGGTGGCTTACCACTCCCTGCTTTAGGGGTGGGGGCACTCCATTGCTTACATCTCTGCACACCCTAAGACTAGTCTGGGTGGTCTGTTTCCCCCGGGTCTGGTTTGAGAAGGCCAGGAGGGGGCTGGAAAGACCAGTGTTTGGAAGGGCAATGCCTACTGAATCTAGGGGGTTGCACTTGTAAGAATTCTGTAACAGTCTGCATAGACTTAAGCTTTTTCTTCCATCTTTTTAAGGACCTCTTCTGCTTTGGTGCCAAACTGTCCTTGTTCAAAGGAGCGTATAGTAGCTTTGATTTGACGTGGTCTGGCAAGGTCTACTCCTTGAGCCAAGCACGTCTTCCCAGTAGAGCTGCAGTGACTGCTGCACAGCAAGATGCTTCTAGGGCGTCAAAGCCACACTGCAAAGTATGCTTACCGACTTGGCATGCGGAGTGCATAAGATTTTGCAATTCTTTATTTTATGCACAGTTTGTAAAGGTTGACACTTTGTTTAATAAGTTCCATAATATGCTGCTGGTACTTCAGCATTTGAAACTGACAATTCAATGCCCTAAGAGCAAGAATTGCAGAGGTATATACCTTCTTACTCAATCTGTCCAAAGCTCAGGAATCTGTGTCCGAAGGGGTGGGATTCTAAGCTTTAGTAGCCTGATACCTTTAGGCCCTTGGGAAATGATCTCTGTGTCAGCAGTAGGATTCTTGAAAATAAATTTGAGTGTATCTGGTACTCTGTAGTACCTGCCTTGTTTCCTAGGGGCAGGAGGTAAAGTGTCAGGAGTAAGACTGTATTCCATAAAAACATCAACATCCAGGACAGGGGATATTGCTAAAGGCCTGTGCTGAGGCAACTCAAAGTCTGAGTCTCTTTTTGGACTGAGGATGGTCATGGCATTCCCAGTGGAAATGCTCTCAAGGTATGCAAGGTTTCAACCAAAAGAAAAATCCTCTGGAGGGGAGGCAGAGGGAATGGATTCCTCTGCATCTGAATCCTCAAAAGCAGATAAGGGCATGTCTTCATAATCAGAAATCTCAAAAAGTCATCGGACTCCTGGTCTGTAGAAGCTGTAGAGGACTGGTCTTTCTCTTAGCAGAGGAAGACCGACTTCCCCATATCAGTGTAATAAAGTTCTTCTGCCATTCAAAGCATTGTTTTTTTGTGGCATAGGAGAGGTGCATGCGCTTTGGTCGTTGTTTTCCTAGGCATGATGTGTACTCTGGGCTTAAGAAACTCGGTAATTTTGGTTAAAAAAGAAGTCCGTCTGAATCAAACATTGGTTCAGCGAATAATTGCTTCAGAAGCTGGTGCCTACACAGCAGTTCTGGACCCATCCAAGGTAGAGACAGCCGCAGGTTCCATAATCAAAGAAGAGTCTCGTGGCATTACTGGACTCTGAATGGGTCTCTGTAGAGGCCTGCGAATCCACCGAAGCGGGCATCAGGGGCTGCGAAAGCACCACACTGAGTACCGGACTGGCGACTAACTTAACATTAGTGCCGTTGGCAGCTTTGGACCTATGTGGTCTGTTTGTCTTTATCCTTATGTTTTTTCGGAATAACCTGCAGTCGGACGGCTTACCAAAGCCATTTCAGAATACGAAGATAGAGAGCGAAAGATGCTTCTAAGACCTCAAAACCAACTTGGTTTGCAGAATGCATTAAGTCTTGCAAGTCCTTATTTCCTGCACAATCGGGAATCAACATTTTTTTGTTTAATTAGATCAATATGATGCTGCTGGTACTTCAAACATGTGAAACTGTCAATTTAAAGCCCTGATGGCAAGAGCTGCAGAGGTATAAACCTTCTTACCCCATCTGCCTACAGCCCTAGAATCCCTGTCCGAAGGGGTAGGGTTTTTAGCTGTAGAAGCCTCAATACCTTTAGGCCCCTGGGAAATGGTCTCTGGATCCACAGTGAGATTTTTAAAGAGAAATTTGTGAGAGTTGGGTACTCTGTAGTATCTGTCAGGCTTTCTAGGAGCAGGTGGTAAAGCATCAGGAGTAAGGCTAGAATCCAACAACAATATCCTGGACAGAGGGAACAGCTAGAGGCCTATGCCGAGGCAAGTCTAAAAATTCCCAGAGTCTTTTTGGACTGTGGGTAGTCCTGGCATTCCCAGCGGAAATGCTCTTATGGTATGCAAGGTTTCACCGAAAGAAAGGTCCTCTGTCTTTTACAGGGAGAAGGCCGGCTTCGACTAATTAAAGTAATAAGGTCTTCAGCCACTCTAAGCATTGGTTTCTGTGGCATGGCAGCTTGAGAAAGTGCTTTGGTTGGCAGTTTCCTATGGGTAGTGCGAACTCTGGGCCGGAGAAATTCAGCAGACTTGGTCATTAACGAAGTAGTCTGATACGAACATGGGAAGGTCTGAATACACCATCAGAAGCCGGTGCCTGCACAACGGCTCCAGACCCATCCAAGGTAGAGACATCTGCAGATTCCATAGACGAAGCATCTCACGGCATACTGGACTCCGAATGGGTCTCAATAGAGGCCTGCAAATCTGTAGATGTGGGTAACAGGGGCTGCGAAAGTACCTCAAGAGTACTGGCGGACTGAAGACTAGCTTAATGGAAGCATAGTCGGCAGTTTTGGACCTATGCGGTCTTTGTCTTTACATTTTTTCGGAAGATCGGTAGTCTGATGGCTTACCACAGCCATTTCGGAATACAGAGAATGAGAGCAAAAGAACTGAGACAAAAATAGCCCGATGACGAATAGTTTGGGCATTGAACAAGGCACAAAACCAACAGCGAGAGACGTCGTGGTCTGGGCCTAAACAGGAGACGCAGTAAGAATGAAAATCTGTGAGGTATTTGCTTTCCACAGGCAAGACAACTTAACTTTTTCTGACATCGGTTAGAGCAAGAAAAAAGGATCCCCAACAGGGTACTTAGCTTTAGAAAACTTCAGGTTTGAAACTCGAAAAATGAAAATTTCAGGTAGCTGCCGACAGGCACTTGTGCAGCAAGAAAAGCTGATGTAATGGCATCGGCTGCATGCTTTATACCAGACATCATGGATGAGGAGACTGTATCAGACGCAGAAATCCCAATACTCTGGTATTTGGGCAGACTGAGGGCTACCTGCAGGCAGATAACCCAAGTGTGATGACTGCAACAGTGAAACACTAAGAACATTGATAGAACTAGTCTCATCATCTCCAGAATATTTATATGTAACTTGGTCTCTACTGGGGACCATGTGCCTTGGACAGTCTTCCTCTGAAAATGCCCCACAGAGAGGCGTCCGTGGACACTGTGGCCATGGGCGGTGGGAGAGAAAAGGGCCTGCTTAGAGAGATCCTGAGACTGAAGCACAGACATGGGGATGAGGCAGAGTCAACTATTGGACAGCTAAGGTCCACTGCAACACCTGTATGTGGTACCTGGCCAGGGGAACCAATGGCTGAGCCCACGGATCAGCGAGCCCGAAGAACCAGGTAAACAGAGGGGCGTGATAAGTCTAAAATCTGTGTGACCTGTTCCTGTATCAACTGAATTTTGCACAAGGGCAAGGCTGCAATCTCTGAAACAGAGCATAGCTGAACTATGAATTCCAACTGAGTGTGGATCAGATTTGATTTTGCACGGTTGACTTATCCCCGACTGATGGAAGAGGGCAAGAACATAATGAATCGCCTGCATCAGTCGATCCCTCGAAGGTTCAATGAGGAGCCAATCGTTGAGGCACGAAAGACCTAGAATCCCTGCAGTTGTAGGTGAGCAGACACCACTGCTGTACACTTGGTAAACACCTGGGGGGCTGTACCGAGACCAGGGCTCTGAACTTCTAATTACTGGCTGGAATGCCTATTTTGATGCGACAGTAGGCGTCCTGGAGATCCAGAGAGAACATCCAATCGCCCTTACATAACAGTGGCAGAATGGACTAAGCAATGACCATCCAGAACTTTGATTTCTTCACTGAAGGACTGAGCTTGCCGAAATCCAGAATAGGATTGTAGGCCCCATCTTTTTCGGCACTAAAATGAAGTGCTAATTAGTGCCGGATCCTCTCTGTCCTGCTGGGGCCTCTTGGATTGCTCTGTTTAGAAGAAATTAAATTTAACTTCTTTGAAGGCCACATCCCTTTGACTGGGTGGAAAACATCTGGGAGGCAACTACTTACTGGAGGGAGTTCTGAAAAGGGAATGAAACAGCCCCTGGAAACAATATTTAACACCCACTGATTGGAAGTGAGGTTTGTCCAGGCTAGTGAGTATAGGGAAAAGCAAACCCCAACTGTATCCAGTGTGTCATCATCCACTGAAATCTCTCACCATGCCTCTGGAAGAGGATTCATCAAGAGCACCCTGAAAGAAAGACTGTGCCTTATGGAACCACATCTTCCTAGTTCCCCGCTGGGTCTTAGAGAAGGATCTCTGGGGAGTAGAAAGCTTGATCCGGACAACAGACCATGTATTCCCTTCCTGCTCATTGCGGGTCCAAGTGTCCTTCACAGAAGGTCCAAAGAGAGTAGAACTATCCACTTGTGCACACACTTATGATGACCCTCCTCCACCGGTGGCTCTGGGGTGGACTCAGAAAAGACATGGACCCCCAGAAGGGAGGAAACACCCTGAAGGCTCAATTGGGAGGGCTGACCCTGGATAGGATGGCTTATCTTGGTTCCTAGAATCCAAAGCAACTGGGGCTGGAAAATGAGAACGAGAAACCAGGCCGGGGGGGGGGGGGGGCAGAAGCCCCAACTCTATTTGAGCCTTGAGAAAGTTCTTCATTATCTTGTCCACGTCAGAGCAAGAGACTCCTCGAAGATCTAAAGGAAGAAGAGGAGTGGATACATTTGGAAGGAGATCTCCCTTACCTACTGGGATGTTCTGGAGAACAGCTCTGAAGTCTCGGACCCGACTGAGTCATGGGACAACTAACAACCTCCTTCACGACTGTAATCAGATCAGATGACCTTGCTGGATCCGAAGTCCTAGTGGACATGACAGACGATCTGAGGCTGGCCTAACCTTGGTCGGAGCTGGCCTCTGACCTGGGAAGCCCTCAATCCAAAGGACTCTGCTCAGCTCTGAAAACCTCAGATCGGACACGGACCGGGCTGGAACTGATCTGGATACTTCGGATCCAAGCTCGCTGGAGAAAAGGAGTCTTCCTTTTCAGATCGGAAGAGGAAACCTTAGAGAGGGAAACAAAGGGTTGCCCCTAGACCAGACCTTCTAGCAAAAGTTTGTTGCGGCACTCTGCCAAAGCCCAGGGGTTAAATGTGGCAAAGGTCGCATTCAACCTCCAGGTGCGGTGCATCCACGCAATACACGCACTCCTCATGTGTGTCGGGATAGGGCATTTTCTGACTACACGAGGAGCACTTCTTAAAGCCAACAAGCTTTTCAGACATAACTCCAACAATTACAGAAATAACTAAACTAGTAAAAAACTAAAGCCCTAACATTTACAGGAGAAAAGGGTGCAAAAACCCAGCACACACTAACTGAAAACTAAGGAAAAGGAGATAGTAAACTACAGGAATAATAACTTGCAGCCCCAAACTACACTAGAAAAATTACTCTACGCAAGGTACAAGAAAAAAGAAGCACTTACCTAGCTAGAGCCACAGGAGCACGCATCTGCATAGGATACATGGCAAATGAGATCTGGGGGTTAGAGAGCAGCAGGGCATCATGGGAAAGGGAAGAGCTAGAGCCTTGGATGCCTCTCTGTTGAATGTTACTGGCTTGGATCCAATGTCGGATCCTAGACCCCATGGTGATGAATGACGACATGGATATCACATCCCAAAGCTTCTGAAACATGGAAGAGGAATAATATTAACAGATAAAAGAAAAAATACTCAACTGTAACAGAAGAATTGTTACATAACAAAATTGGAAAACATTTTAAAAGGAGTTAATTTCTAACTAGAATGTTATTAATGGTCAGACACTAACAGTTCGATAGCAACATTTTGCATGGTTGGAGCTTTGACTACGTCTAGAGAAAGTAATGTTGGAGAAAGGGCACTCTAACCAAGAGACAGATTTTAAGTACACCTCTGGCCTTGTGCAGTCTGGCTTTCTGAATAAATCCCAACTCCGGAGAAAATGGTGATGCTGGTAACTGGACAGCACAGAAGACATTTGGCCATGGGAGTGCCTATCCCCCTGGAGACAGGATAATGAAAAAGATGCTGGGACTTTATGCTGGCTGGACCAAAAGAAGTACCACACAGGAGACCCAGACTGCAAAATCTTTTACTGGCTAAAACTATAATGCACAGTACCTGCCTACTATGGGAATTTGCATCCCCCGAAATGAACATAGCTTCAACAATGCACTTCAGATGGACTCCTCTACTGAGTACGAGAAGCAAAGGGGAAGCATAAACCCCTTAAAAATGCACTAGCACCCTACCAGATATTACATACTTATCATAATGGCAAAGACCATGACATTAAAATAGTAACCAGAATTCCTTTGGGGGTACAGCTCTGAAAATAGTCCACTCCACCAAAAAAGCATGTTCTTGAGATTCAAGCGGGATGTGGACTCATTCATGAGGTCAGTGAAGACTCCAAGGAACTTGTTCTGTAGACTGGCTAGGCTATTAACACTACAAACCAGAGGTAAAAATGTAACAAAACAGCTTGACATGGCACAATCAGAGCAACTAACTAGGGGCGTAGGTTGAAGGTGAAAATTGCTGCATTGTAAGGTTTCAGGAAGGGGTGGGGAACAGACTAGGTAGTGTTCTTAATACATTAAAGTCTATTATGTATTCCAAGACAAGCAATTACCTTTTTCCCCTCAAATATCTCACATCAACAGAGTCTTAGCTGCTTTCTTCAAGAATGCTAAAGATGGAAGGTACCTGTTATGTTGTTAAAGGATATATAATCCACAAATGTTATTGTGAATGTTAGGAAAGCTATTTAGCAAACAAACCTTGTGGTAGTGGGCCCACCCTTTGTAATTATCCACCCCCTTATTACTCAGTTTAGTTTCGTTTCCAGTTAATCTGGGGGATAGGGGTGGGGAGTTGTAATGCATTACTGGATATGGGAAGACAGCAACAGCCTGGGAAAATATGGTAAGCCAGGTGTTCTCAATGCTTGCCAGCAAACAAAACATTTAGATTCCCTCTTTCCGAAATGCCAAAGACCCTGTCACAAGCACAATATAAAACTTCAACACAGTTCACTTTTACAAAAGAAAACATTGTGAATAAAGTTCAAAACAATTAAGCAAGTGCAAGCCTGGTGAACAGTCTCCAATTCAGAACAACTCAAGCCAGCAAACCTGTTACATCTCCAAAAAATGAGATGTGGCAATATATCTTTTCCCAAACCATTAGGCTAATAAATTAAATGCAAACCCCTATATAAATTTCTTTGACAACCTTTAAGATTAAGTACAAACATTTTAAATGGTTCTACCAAGTAGGAACAAGTACACATTTTAATCAACCTAAACTTTGAAAACTTAAAAGACCACCTCAAGAGTATGAAAACAGGGACATTTGGAATAATCTGTCAAGAGTTACCTCCTCTCCTTCAAAATTTCCAGCCAGGATGTGATGCAGCTTGAGCTCCATGCCAGAGGAAGGAAAGCTATAGTCAATACTAACAAAAAGGGGGGAGAAAATGCCTGGTGTTGCTTACCACCGGTTAGAACAGTGATGGTGAATCTATGACGCGTGTCAAAGTTGACATGCCACATTTTGGGTGACACGCCGGTGATCACCAACACCAGAGTTACCAAAGACACTGCTTTTGCATTTGTTGCTCATGTGAAGTGCACAGATTTTGTGCCAGGAGCTTTTGACACTCCTAACAAAAAAGTTTTGCCATCACTGGGCTACATATAACAAGCTGTGAACAGAAATGGGGGAAGTGCTCTATCAGATCTTCAGCTTCTTACTCACAACTGTGGGGAAGGAGTAAGGAGAAACATTACAAGGAACAACTCCAAGTCTACTTACATTTGTCTTTGCTGAAACAGAACGCCAAAGTAACAAAAATTCAAAGCTGCAGAAGACTCACGATCTGCCTTCTTCCATTTGTAATGCCACAAAGTTAAAAAACAGCTTCCTTTAAATATACAATCTTCCATATTTCTGGAAACCACATTCAAAGGCAACAAGGCTTGCCCAGCAATCTCTTATACCAAAAATGCTGCCATAGAGAGAGCCAGACAGAGCACCAAGAAAGCCACCTGGAAGGCAGACATATTAAAATTACAAAGCTATGCAGTCTCACACACACCTGTGCCAGTCTCTGATGAATGAAACAAAACAAAAAAAAAAAAACTCAAAATTTATTTCCCAAAACTCTAAACACAGCTGCACTGTCCCAGAAACAGCAAAGGCCTATATAAAAGATTAAATGAAAAACGCTACCGTGAAACCAAAACATTTTAGCATACATAAACATTCTATATGCTGAAGTGGTAGTGGTGCTGCGGTAGCGTTGTCACCTCACAGTAAGACGCTGTCAGATTCGATTCTCAGCTAGACCGTCTTCTGCATGGAGACATGCGTGAATGGACGTACCTTCATTGAAGGTTGTGTCAGGGCTGGTAACTCGGCACGTAAAAACTACCAATCATTAGCAGACCGGAGTTCCGCTGTGGCGACCCCTAACCGGGAAAAGCCGAAAGACAACAAAAAATTCTATATGCTAATATACAACGAGTAAATATATGCACCCAAAATATGGACATCACTTAGACTGCTATACCAACATGTTTTTCAGCCGGTCCTCTTTCCAAATTACAGTTTGGGTTTCCACAATATGATCTAGCCTAGATGCTTTTTTTTTTTTTTTTTTTTTTATATATAAATATACTGCAACCAGTTAGTGACAGATGTTCAGAGTCAATGGTTTATCAGTCCATGAAAGCGGCAGCACTGCTTTAATTGATGTTATGAGCACTTACAAAAAGCCTCTCGTGGTCCACTTACACTTTGTTCAAAAGAAGCAAAATGGAGCTTAATTGTTCAACCACTGTACTTCAGTCCTTGTGAGTTAAAGCAAACGACAACTATGTGGCATACCAAACTTTTTGTACAAAGTTATTGATAAAGTAGTACTTCTAATTAGTATTTTCCATGGAATAGAAAAACAGAAGATTCCCAGTACAATGGTATAAAATTGGGAAATCAAGGTTTCGCAGTTTAACATGGAGATGCAAGGCCTTCAGCTTTTATAAAGCTGCATCCTGCAATTTCTATGTTGCTACGTTTGGTACGTACAAATGTTCTATTTGCAAGCTGCCTGTGCATGTCACTCAACACATCAGGTACTCCTAAATAAGTAGTGTCTAGTGGGCATATGTGGCTAATGAAAACTAAAATATACCAAAACAAATTCTCAGCAAAACATTTGATATGTACTCTAGATAAAACAATACAAGTGCTAAGAAGATGGTCAAAAATCTGAAATATAAGTTGACCACGTAACAGAACATTAAGGCAACAAAAATAAGCCCCCCAATGTCTTAAGTGATAATGCAGACAGCCTAGAAGCAAAACTATAGCGCTACAGATTACAAATGCTGACACAAACAAAAAGCAGTGCAATGGTCTTGTATAACAGTTTACACAAAGTGTAAATTATAGCCAAGGAAAGATTACATACTGGTGGAGAGTACTTTGAAACAGAATCAGTACTTTTATCAGCTGCAACAGAAAATTGATGCAAAAAGTCTGCAAGAAATGCTAAAAAGTAGATGAGAATGAGGAAGCCTTCACAGAAAAAGTGAACTGGGGCCTCTTCTCATATGTAACTGTGGGAGCATGTGCGTCACAGGTTGAAAACAGACCAGAGCAAACAAAATGCCCTCTCAAGACAAACATACAAGAGAAAGTTACAAAAACTTGCACAGCAGTAGTAGCTTACCGACGAGGTAAAACAATAGGGCAGAATAGGTGGACTAGGGTCAGAAGTATAGTCCTCTGTGCTTGCCAGACAGTACTTCATGACCAAATACCTTTATACACTTAGCACAAGCAATGATAGCTAAAATATAAATGTAGCAGCATCTATCGTATCCTGTACCCTCTCCGTGTGGAAATGCTCCCCCATGCAAGCACAGCCGTGGAATCTGCCTCACCTGGACAATGAACAGAGTGGCACATACAACCAGTACACACCTCCCCACAATAACAAAAACGAAAGCCAGCATTTAAGGTAGGACCCATGACCCCTTCAGCTTCACAGGTACAAAAGCCATTGAAAGTACCACACTACTGCCAAAACACTGAAGACATGGTGCTTTCACTGCAAGTTATCTTTGCTCGCCACTCTAATACAAAGTCTTTCTTCTTATGAAACCTACTGCTTTGTAAAGAAAAGCATACATCAGACATCACTACATAGCCTTACCACTCACCTCCCTGGAAAATGTTAGTGATCTACAGGGAAAACCCATGGTCAAGACAAAGGCTAGAAAAGGGGCTTTCAGTTCTGCACTTCCCTATTTATATGCCACAACATTCACACAAACTTTAAGAATCAAACACTGCTTTTCCTTTACTACTACTCTTCCTACATTCACTCCTCTCTCTCCCCACAAACATTTACATGTTTGTGCATTACTCTGACATTTTACTCTAAACACTGAAAACATTTCTGAACTTATTCCTAGATCTTCCCTTACTTCCATATTCCACTACTTCTTGTCTTTTCTATTCATGTTAACTTGATAGAGTTTACATCCTAATTTGCCAACCGGTATGTCATCTACACACTCAAAACTTGTGTGAACAAATGTAAACTTTGGCAAGATTTTGATATGAATCACAACTGACTGCACTAGACTCTTCCTAATTGTAATTGGTAACACAAAACATGTACCAGTCTTTCCCACTCTCCATGGGGGGGGGGGGGTACACTAGGTCAAATGAAGCTATCCAGTGATAAAAACTAAGTTGGAGAGAAAAAAAAAAAAACTAACTTGTGCAAATTCACTGTGCCCGTTTACAAAAACTCCTTCCGCCCAAGTGTTGTGACCTAGAGAATTATCAATAAACTTACGAGTGGGGCCACTGCCCCTACTACTACCACAGATTCAGAGCTACTAGACATATGGCCAAGGAGACTATAACCTGCTGAAAGCCACAGTAAGCAAAGGGAAGCTGAAGAGAATCAAACCTAGGACTACAAGAAGTCTGTCAACAGCTCATAGCCTTAAATCTGGTGCGTGGATTACAAAAGTTAATCACCCAGCTCCAAATTTTAAACAAACCAAAATACAATTACAACATAACATCAAATTCTGAAACACAGGTCTACATGAAAATACTGCAAAACACAAATATTTAACCTTTTTGGGACAGTGTGTCAGAAGTTTCAACTCTGTTACATGGCACGTAACTAAACTTTCTGGAAAACCACTTACAAGGGAAGCAGAAAATAAGCGCTAGATGAAATCACAGATCACACTTCACGGAAACACACAGAATAAATACTACATTAGTTACCAATATGAATACTAACAAGTTTCACTATGCAACCTTAGCTGCTTTCTGCTAAACATATTATGCAAGACCTAAAGAACAAGGCAGAGTTCAGAACCTTATAAAAACACTGCATTTAAAATAAGACTCCAAGGTATTTATATGCAAAAATCTAACACCACAACAGAACCATCATCTCACACTAAATAGCTAGAAAGTACCATTTTTTAAAGTTTCTTAAAAGCTAAACTTTGATAAAACTTTTCATAACTCGTGTGCTTTTAAAAAAAACCACCAAAGACTTCCCATGGGTGATGTATGCCTTTATACTGAAGCTACACAAAATTATGACTAATACAACTACACACAAAAATGAGCCAACTCGGATCCGTTTGCACGGGTGTCTTAATCTTGTGATAAAAGCAGACTTAAAAAAAGCTGCAAGCTAACAAACATTCTGAATCGTACACATTTTAAATTCTGTAATAGATTCATAGGTTGATATTAGGCTATCTGCCCTAGGGCATTTATAAGCCAAGCCAGAGTGCGTTTGGCTTTCACCGCCCTTTTAGATTAGTTGACTGTGCCTCTGTATAGTAGGTCACAGAAGGTAGCCCTTTTAAGGCTAGTTTACTGTACCTCTGTCAAGCAGGGACACAGAAGAGAAAATGTCTGCTGAACTTCAAAATCTGATACCAAGTTTACTTAAGTAGTACTAACTACTGCCCATTATTTCATTAAAGGTCAGTTTGGTCTTGTGTGGAGTAAACTCCACAGACCAGTCCAATTTCTGTATAGGTTTATGCAATTTTTTTTTCTAAACCAAAACGAGTAGTAGAGTCAGACAACTTCCCAGTACTGGACAGGGCCATCAATACAAAAGTCTAAGCAAGTTTTTTTTTTCTGTTAAACACTACACTTCTGCATTACAGACAACTGCTGTACTTCAAGACCTTACCGAACTCTAAGACCAAGAGCAAGCTGACTACTTTTGTTTGCCCATCTTTTACACCTGTGGAGATGTTCCAAAACTCTGGTCTCACTTCATCATCACGACCCTCCATAATTTCTGGATGAACACAAACACCAGTTATGAGCAATACCAACTTTTAACCCTTTCTGAAAATTAACATTACCCTGCTCTTAAACAATACAGTTAAAAGACAACACAGGAAACCCCAATAAGGCACCTGTGAAATTACAGAAGGCTGCCAAAAAAAAAAAATGCCTGGAAATGTATTCGCCTACATCTTCAAAGCAGATGGACTACAGCCACAACAGCACTTTTTAACTCTTATGGTGTTGTGTGAAGACTGTTCACAGAATTCTGAATTACTACAGACCAGCCTGCTCAAATACCTGAGGCAAGGCCTGAAATGCAACTTTGAAACCAATTTTATTCTCCATCAGTTTCTCCAGATTAAATGTTTCTGGACTTAGACTTCCCCGAAGCAAATTAATTTCCATTTCAAACTATTAAAGATGAGGAATCGCAATGTGTTGCGATACCAACTTCTTCTAAGAATACTTCTAAGAATACCTCAGGCACAATCAATAACACACACGCACAAAAAAAAAAAAAACAAATATAAAGCTGTCTGCCCCCCACCAGAAACATAAACCATAAATATTTTAAGAGTGAATAATTCTGATGTTTTATTACAAACAGCCAAGGCTTTCATAAAATATAAATCTGTAAAACAAACTGCCTGTACATTTCATTTACAATATACACTCCATGAAGAGTTGCAGCGTAAATGCTGCTTTATAAAAACAGCCCTTGGCCACAAACAAATGTTTGGCAGTACTACTGAACAATTAAAGGACTAAAAGAAAAAGAATTTACTACGGTTATGAAACAGTAAACTTTACATACAAGAATTGTACATGAACAGTTACAATATGCTTCAGTCAACTTAAAACAGTCATCATATTATAGCTTTTCGAAGGACTGCATCTACCCAAGCGCAGTTCTTCCTTACAGCTGATTCGACTATCGAAACACTGTCCGCTTTTCACACTTGGTGGGGGAGTTTCGTAGAGAACACAAATAGACCCATCTTCCCCTATTCTGTAGGACACTTCGTATGGATCGACCCACAGCGTTAATTCGTTTGGTAAGAGTTGAAAAAGCTGCTCGTGGCCAAGTCCAATGGTACTTGCAGCCCGTCCTATCAAAGGATCCATTTTATGGTTGATTCTGATGCAGCGGTACGCCGAACCTTTGCACGGGATCTGCGGAAACCAGTGATGTTGGTAGTGCTCTGTGAGAAGAAACAGAAAAAAAAATGTTAACTGTCAACTGTCTCGCGAAAACACCCCCCCCCCCCAAAAAAAAAAATGCTTAAACATGGCATAAATCTCAAGTACAACACAAAAATGACTACTGTTCTCCAAGAGAAAACTGCTACACTAAGACCTTAAACTCGGTCGCCATTCTACCCCCCCCTCGCAAAACCATCATGGCGTACAACTGTACTACTATACTATTAAACGTTAACAACCTCCTAAAAATTCCTCAAGCGATTCACTGAACTGTTGTAACTGGTTATCGGCAACAACTCCGGTTTTCTTTAGCAACATGGAGACGAAGTTCACAGCGGTAGAAATTTCTGTTTTCATTTTAGTAATATAACGTGTTCTTTTCTCATCGACGTTGGGTACAAAGGACACTAAAATAAAATCGCACGTCGTAACACAAAAGTGCTGCAGCAGTATGCTACTTTCGACAAGATTACACCAAACTAAGAATTCCTTTAACAAAGCAGCTCTCCGGCAGAACAGCTGGGCCTTCTCACCCCCTCGGTCTTCCTTTGTCCAAATAATTTGACAAAAATGGGTCTTAAATCGCCTCCGGCCGCTTGAATTTCGCAACGTTCACAGTCTGTGGCCCTTTATTTATTTGTGGGTGAACAATAATTACTAAATGACTTCGTTTGGGGGACACAAATCTTCCTTTTTTTCACTGAGGGACCGCAAAAGACTCAACACATCCACACAGCAAAGCAACCCTGTTTTTCTCAGCAACAGTACAACATACTCGCTCAGCTGGTAAACATTCCTTCGGCGTCACATACACCCCACAACCAATGGGAACATGCTCCCACGCGCGGCGTCACAGACGCCAAACACCAAGGGGAAGGACATGAGGTGCATGCCCCGTGGGCCACAGACTAGCACTAGAAGCTATGTTAGAACTGAAACAGCTTAGCTTACTTTTGTGCATTTTCTACCCTCCATTCTTTGAGATTTTCTAAGTACGTTTTTGACATCCATAAATCATAGTACTAAGTAATCTGCAATATTTTTGACAGTCCAATGATCCTTACCTTGCAAACCCTATCCAACTGTTGCGAATGGTCTTTATTATACATACGTGTGCGTGCGTAAAACATAGAAAGCATAAACAAAATGATCTATGCAGAGGTTTCAAACGCTAAAGAATTCACGACCGGGGTAAGGGTGTAACGTTGATACCCCAACCTACCTACAAATAACCTGTTTTTTAAAGTTAGGAAATGGTGCCAATCTACAAAGTATAGGAAATAGGACATATATGTCAACTTCTTTTGTATAACTGGTAGCTGCAACACAAACTCTTTGCTGAAGTCACTGCATGATTACAGCCACCAGTCATACCTCTCAACCTGGAAACATCAAAAATCTGGATAAGGCCCATGAAAAATAGGTACAAATCTGTACGCTGATTAACATATCATTTGCATACATAATCACATAACCCTACCCACTCATGTGGAATTGTGGGATACCAACTTTAAAACACAAACTGAAGAACAGACAACAAAAATATGGCACCAGCGCCCCCCTACACCATTCCAATGTCCCATTACCTGGCTATTTTGCCACATTTACCATAAACACTAATGGGCATACTGCTTTACTTCTACAATGATTATGTGGAGTTTGTTTACATTTTATAGTGCAATGCACAAACACTAACAGATATCTGCTAAACAAAGCAATCCTGTCTCACAATAAAAACAGATAAAACGTCTCTGCCCTTGAAACTCACATTCATTGAGACAGCATTGAAACCCACACCACATCCAAAGAAAATGCAGCTGGCCAGTTGTGGATAAAGATTACCTTTGGGCTATTTTCAAATCATAGGCCCCTTGTACACAAAACAAGAAACATACATGTGTTCTTAGATGCACCTTCCCAGCTTTATTATATTCCTTGTATAATACAGCACACTTGTTAGACCGCATTTTTAATTTATTGTTCTGAACATTTTTCCAGTAAGCAATGAAACAAAATGCATGAACCAATAATGACAAAACTCCCCAATTCAGAACATTTCCATCATGAAAGTCTACTCAGTCTCAGACTTCTACAGTCCACCAGTATCAGTAAGTATGCACAACAATCCATCTACATACTGTGGGAGTAGAACCCACAGCCTTCTCTACATCAAAAGCAAGTATTCTACCTGTTGTGCTACTAACAAGACAGACTTGGCATAAGCAGCACAAAACTTCTCTCCCCCTGAAGAACTATGCAACACAAGAAATCTGGAAAAAGCCAATTTATTGGGGGAGGGGGGGACAAAAGCCCAGTACCAGAGACATATTTTAAACATTGCTTGTATAATCTTCAAAAAGTTGCTACACATACACAAATGTCTGCCATTAAGTAAAAAGCACATTAATTGCACACAATTAAAGAAGTAATGCCAGAATGCCTGCCATTAAGTTAAAGCAGTAATCCCAGAATCCCTGCCATTAAATCAAACCATGTTAATCAAAGTTATTCTCCTGCCATTAAAGCACATTAATCACACACACATACAGTTAAAGCAGTAGTGCCAGAATGTCTGCTATTAGGTGAAAGCACGTTAATTAGTTATTCAACTGCCATTTCTGCATCACACCAAATGCCTTCTGTTTCTATAAATGTAAAAGCCTGAAGCAGTAGCAGCACCCATGAAAGTTTCTCTAAAATGTAATTTCTCTATCACACTACTTATATTGGCCAAAGTAATCTAAAAGAAGGCACTTAGTTTATGTGTAAATTGTTCAGATATTAATTTCTGAAGTATGTAGTTATGGCATACTAGCACAAATTCTCTCATCTGTTAATACTTAAACATTGCCTATTTTTTTCAAATGCAACTACTTTCGGAAGTAATATCTTTTGCCTCATAAGAAACAGTAGGTGTTAATATAATTTTGTAGCACTCATAACTAATCATAACTGCAGATTGTATTTAATCATATGAAAGGCTTTCCATCTTTATTTTTGCCTGTTACTCATACTCAATACCATTCAACCAAGTTTAGGCATAGTTGTTTTTGCATAAATACATACTTGCAAGTGATCATGCTAGTCTGTTTAATGACAGAAAAGTTCACTTCAAAAATAGAAGCAGTCATAATGGTAGTATGTTGAATTGCAGCTTGCCATCAACATGAATTGTGCTGAGAAGGAGGTCTCACATTGCAGCTAGCTTTAGAAAAAATATGTTTTCACCTCTGCTAAGCCTAATTGCCCTGCAGAACAGCTGGACTTCTCTTTTTTTTCATAATCTTCTAGGAAACATACTAATATGTTGTGGAAATATGCTGTTAAGAAAAGGTATTAAGGCAGTAACATACATAGGCACAATCCAACAACATTATTTCCCCATAGGATATTATGGACACACACACACACACACACACACACACACACACACACACACACACACACACACACGCACCTTACTTTGTTTGCAGCCAGGTGATAATACATCTGCATTGCAGCAGCTGCTGCCAAGCCTTCACTAATTCACAATTAGCCTTAAATCTACAAACGAGCAGCCAGAAGCCAATAAATAATCCATAAACAGGCACTTCTAATGATCAGCCAGGTGCGAGCATCAGCAAACAAGCCGTTCCCGCTCAGCAAGTATTTGATTTTTGAGCCGGAAATATGTGTGCATACGTATGCGAGCTCAATTCCAACAGGCTGGCAGCCTTGATGGAGCTGACATCGCGCATGATGACTTCAGCTGACAAAGCGCGAAAACTCAAGTAATAAAAACACTGAAAAAAAATCGGAACTAAAGGGGTGCCAATCGGGATCGTGGCACCTCAGTTTTGGACCCCCAAAACTCAGTAAAAACAGAGTAATTCGGGACAGTTGGGGGGTATGCCACCAGTTCCTCTTAGAAACGTATACCCCCCCCCCCCCAAAAAAAAAAAAAAAAACTGGCCAACTATACAGCCTTAGCTTGGAACAAACTTTTACTTGAGTACCAGAACTATATCCAATACTCAAGATGTGCTCTTGCCAAAGCCCAACCTAACTTCTAACTCAACGCTTACTTTTATTCCACTTACCCTTTGTACTATCCATTTCTGACTCTGAACTACTCAAGCCTACACTACTTGATCCGGATACATAATGTTTACTACCATTGTCTTTTAAATAGCCTTCACCTCACTGACAGCTAGCACATTTTATTTTATATTGCTGTGTGTATACCCACTTTTGTATTTTTGCTTTATTAGAAGCTTTTTTACATACTACTAATCGTACCTTTAGTTGTGTATATAGCTACTTCTGTATTCGATTTTGCATGTACTTAAGCGTTTCACATACAACTGTTAGTTGCATCATAATGTGATCTGCTTTGAAGCTTTTCTTCCTGGGCCTCAGCTGTAAAAGGACTCTGGCTCTGTTGGACATACCCGGTTAACAAATGTCAAAATAAAATTAAAAAAGTAAATAAGTCTCTCAACATAAACAGAAGTTTAGACAGAATATCCCATTATGTACTCACTGCCTCATGCCCTGTCCTCCCACCCAGTACATAAATTGTATTATACATTCCAAATGTTGCCGTTTACACTCTCAATAAATATATACACAGATGTTTTCAGCTACTGCTACCTATAACTAAAGCCAATAACTCTGTTGGAGAAGCACTACATAGCCAAATTATGGAACTCCCTCCCACTCACAATTACCTCCATACCATCATGCACCCACTTTCAAAACTTTACTAAAAGTGCACCTAAAAACATGCTGGCTATGCCCTTGCAACTCCCACTCTAATATCACCCACCCCATCCAACCACTACCTTTCGTTCAACTCCACTAACTACCTTGATTATAGCAAGCTCAGATGCTCATAAGCCTAGAACATACAGCAGGAACTTATTGTAACATTTGTTAATGTCTGTTATGTACTTCACAGATAAAGATTCTAGTAAGATTCTAGTTGTCTACTGATGTATTATGTTCATCTGAAATATGTTGTAAGTAATTGCTATGTAAATTGTTAATCGCTATGTAATCCAATGTAACTACTGTCTGTTTATTTTAACTGTGGAGTTTTTCTCCCCGGGCCTCCGCTGAAAATGGACCTACGTCCAGTCGGACACTCCCGGGCAAGAAATATAAATAAATAAACTATAAACGATATCCTGGATTTATGATCCTACAGTTAAACTATCATATACTTCAAATTAATTTGTAAAATGTGGGACACTGGTAGGCATATTTTGGCCTTAAAAATAATTTTAATCAGTTATTCAAAAAAGTACTTGTTAAAGTACAAAGTAGTTGTAGCAACACCTCTTTAAACATCAACTACAATGTGCAGAATCACGATATCTACTTTTGGAAGAAATGCACACAGATCTTCTGAAACAAAGGAAGTGATAAAAGTCTATGGGCAGAGAGAATAATGGTACTTCTATTCCGAGAACTCAGACCATAGAAACAAAGGATTCATCTAGGAAGCATTAGGGCTTCCTGTGCATAAAACTCTCTCAAAGGTTAATTAGCTCCACATCCCATTCTCACAATGCACAACATCTTCTCGCCTCTCCAGTTCTGGACAATGTGAACATTTTAAAACTATTAGAGGGCAGGGGGATAGTCTTAAACCCAACTCCTGCAGACAAGATTCCACTCCCCAATCTAGCATTGTGGTAAAAAACAAAAACTTTCATATGCAATTACGGAAAGTTCTGCTTGCAAGATACACAGGGAAGAGAGAGACTCCAGCTTACATATCTGGATGACTGCTGGTCATAGCTCTCAACCAATTACCTATAGAATCAGGAACAAATCTAAAATTACCAGTGACACTTTTTAAAACATTAGTACTATTAACTTGAAAAATGCACAGTAAAAAAAAAAGTTATGTACTTAGCATAACGTTCCATGGGAGTTGTTCATCTCGCCTTTATTCTTACACATGGGTACAGAGCCGAGCCATCGGCTCAGAGTCGGCCACTTTACTAGCTAGAGTAGCTCGAGGCCAGGCCCCTATCGCATGATGCTCTAAGTACTACCCCAGATCTAGTTTGCTGAACTCAGCATGAGCAAGTATAACTCGCTAAATACTCCAGCCAGAGTAAGAAGTCTCAGAACAAGACTACCAGACCCCAAGTCTACTCGTTCTTCGAGATCCTGGAGGGGGAAGGGGGGGGTGAATGTAAGAATAAAGGCGAGATGAACAACTCGCATGGAACGTTATGGTAAGTACATAACTTCTTTATGTGAAGTTGTTCAATCTCGCAGTTTATTCTTACACATGGGTAGCGTCCCAAGCACCCTAATCCTGGGTGGCTTACAGGAGTATATTCCTGAGGACAGTGGAACCAAAGGAAGCCCTGGCCCTGGAGGCCCTGTCCACTTTGTAATGACTGATAAAGGTATGAGGCTTAGACCAAGTGGCAGCTGCACAGTGTCCAAAGGTAAAAGAGCCGTATAAGCCGAAGACGTGGAGACTGCTCTAGTAGAATGGGCCTTCACACCATGCTCTAAATGTTTGGTTCGCTGAACAGTAGATAAGTTTGATGCAGTCAGTTAACCACCTGAAAAGGGTAACTTTAAAAACTGGTAATCCTTTTTTAGTGTCAGCATAAGATACAAAGAGTTAGTCAGATCTTCTAAATTCCTTTGTCCTGTCCAAACAGAATCTCAATTGTCTGTGGACATCAAGTTTATGCAACATGTATTCCAACTGATAAGAATGAGTACTGAAAAAGGTTGGAAGTTCAATAGTTTGGTTCAGATTGGTCTCCGAACACACTTTTGGCAAGAATGAAGGATTAGTCCTCAGTGATACCCTGTCTGGATGGAACACCAAATATGGTAATGGCCACCAAGAAAACAGTCTTCCAAGAAAGAAACTTCAACTGACAGGATGATGCGGGTTCGGGTGGGGTGGGGTGGCGTGGCGAGGCAACACGTGACAGCACAAAATTTAGATTCCAGGGAGTAAAGGGCTGTCTTAACAGTTATCCTAAGATGAATGGTGCCCTTAAGGAAGGCCCGATATAATCTGAGACATTAAGTTATAATCTTCAGCACAGAGGTGAAAATTCGAGATGGCAACCAATTGGACAGTGGCAGCTGCAGCACCTTCGTGAAAAAGCTTGGAGGAATTCCAGGATACTAGCAATTGGGGCAACATAGGGATCAATGTTATTTTGAGAGGCCCAAAAAGCAAATCGCTTCCATTTACTAGCATACAACTTTCTGGTAGACGCCTTTCTTGTATCTCTGCGTACATGCTGTACCACCGAAGAAAATTCGTCTGACCTGGCTAGGTAGGGAATCAGAGCAGCCAAGCTGTCAGTCTGAGGGAACGAAAGGAGGGATGGAGGGCCCCTGACGAATGTGTCAGTAAGTCTGGAATTGGGTCCAGAATCCAAGGTTCCTCCAGTTGATAGAATCGGAGGAAGGGGAACCAAATCTGACGAGGCCAAAGAGGGGCTATTAAAATTCCAGTCCTTCCCAGGGTTTTGGCTTTCTGCAAGAACTTTGGAATCAGGGGTATAGGTGGAAAGGAATACAGGAGTCCTGGGGGCCAATCGAGTACGAGCGAGTCCCTTGGACTGTTCCCTGGTGGGGGATTCACAGCAAAGTAGCTTCTGCATTTGGCATTCATAGGGGATACAAATAGGTCGCACCAAGGCTGGCCCCATCTGCGGAAAATCGTCTCCGTAACTTTGTTACAGAGAGACCACTCGTGTGGTAGCAGAATGGCTCTGCTCAATTTGTCCACTATCACTTTGAATTTCCCCAGGATATGCGTTGCTATCAGAAAGCGCCTGGTGGACACAGCCCACTGCCAAATTCTCAAGGCCTCTCGACACAGGGGGGCAGGACTTGGTTCCCCCTTGCTTGTTGATTTACTAGACTACAGACATGTTATTTGTCTGTAACGCAATCGTCCCGAGAGGCAGAGAGCAGTGGAAGTGCTGCAATGCCAAAAGCACTGCTCTCAGCTCCAGAACACTGATGTGCAACTATGACAGTCTCAGACCAGGTGCCTTGGGCTGTTCTTCCCTGAAAAAGCCCCCCCCCCCCCATCAGAGAAGCACCCACTGGTCACCGTGGCTGATGGCAGGGGGAGAACAAATGGTTGAACCACTAACTTGTTGGCTGGTCAACCACCAGCAAAGATCCTTCTTGCAAGAGTCCATAATCATGATTAAGAACGACATGGCAAGTTGTTGGTACGACCACTGGGTGAATAGTAATCACTGAAGAATCCTCATGTGCATACATCCCAGAGAAACTGCTATGAGCGTAGCTGCCATGGTACCTAGGAGTTTTCAGTACTTGATGGGCCGGTACCTTTCTTCTCTGCAGAATGTCAGAGACCTGGTTTCTGAGTGGCGCTATTCTGTCCAGGGGCAATCCTATTGTGGCAGTGGTAGTGTCTAGCTCTACTCTGATAAGATACACTGCGATGGCGACAACACAGACTTTTTAAAATTGATATAGTGATGCCTAATAGAGAGCAGAGATTGAGTGTGTGATCCCTGGATAGAAGATGCCTGGAAACGGCAGTAAGGAGCCAGTCGTCCAGACATAGAAACACTCTGAATCCTAGACGCCTCAAGTGAGCCAAAACCACTGCATGCATTTGGTAAACACTCTGGGGGCTGTTGAGAGTCCAAAGGGCAGTGCTCAGAATTGGTAGTGACTGGCTCCCAGCCGGAAACGCAGATGATCTCTGGATGGCCTGGCCATTTTGATGTGGTAGCACACATCCTTGATATCTATAGAGCACATCCAATCACCGACTCCGAGCAATGGGAGAATAGACTAAAGCGTGACCATCCGGAACTACTACTTTACAAATGTGTGGAGTCTAATGCAATCCAAGATGGGCCTCCAGTCCCCTGTCTTCTTTGGAACTAAAAATAATCTGTAGTCAAGATCCGGATCCTATCTGGTCTGCTGGGACTGGCTGGATGACTCTTTCCCTGCATCCTCTGGATTTTTTATGGCTACTTTATCCCAGAGACTGGGTGGAACATCTGGGATTTTTTTTTGCCAACAGGTGGACTTTCTAGAAAAGGGATGATGTAGCCTCTGGTAACTATGCTTTGTACCCAAGAGTCTGTAGTAATTCCTAGCCAGGCATCTGGATACAAAGCCAAGTGACCCCCGACTGCTTCCAGAGCAGGACAGTCGGGCCTTTCAGCAGTGCTGATAGGGCTTACCAAGGAACTGATCCCTGTCGCCCTGGTTCTGCGGACCGCCTCTGCCGCTGGGGCGGCATCTTCCATTATTGCCCCCTACTCTGCTCCTGGAGGGGGGTTCACCAAGTGTGTTCTGGAAAGCTCCTTGGGACTTTCAGAACCACATTTTTCCACCTATCTGACCGGGTATGGTCTGGTAGGGGTGGAAAAACGGACTCCTATGGCAGAGGAATCTTTCCCTCCTGCTTACACCTAGTGAGAGTCTCCTCGACTTTGGGCCCAAACAGAAAAAGCCATCGAATGGGGTGTTGACAAAGGAAGACTTAAAGGCTTCTGGAAAGGAGCATAAACGCATCCAGGACAGTCTCCGAAGAGCTATCGCTAAACCCATTGCCCGACTCGAACCATCGGCTGCATAGAAAATGAGCCGTATGGATGAGTTCACAATGGAGTTTGGGCCGCCGCCACCACCATGGTATCAATGAGGACTCCCTTAGTGAAGAACATCTTGTCTTGGGGGGAGGTGATAAATTTGATGGGCCTCAGAGGAGCAGGTTCCACAGAATCAGGAGACTCCCACGCCCTTTGAGCGACCAATTCTATCAACTCGAAGGGTGGAGTCACCCAGGAGGTGAAAGGTGGAGACCCAAAGGCCTTCAGGAGCACCGACTCATCCTCCGTAGGGCTAACTGACTGCCAGTCACCCCTCTGCTTAAGAGCTTCCAGGATATCCGCAAAAGAGATATCCTCGAAGCATGGGGACCCTTCAGATTCCTCTAAGTCAGTGTCTGATGTCAAAGATTCCCGAGGGGAATCGAAATGCCTCCTCTTGCATAATCTCTTCCTGGGAACCTCATCAGTGGGGGCTTCTGGTGAGGTCTCAGTACAGCAAGAGAGTCAGCCAATGGTGTTACCTGAGGCTCCGGGTCTCGACGCTTCACAGGGACATGCGATGTACAGGAAGAAAGCTGCACTTTAGGGGAGGAAGAACCTGTCGATGTGTGCATCTTAGACATAACCCTCCTCATGGCATTGAAGGCACCACTGCTCCGATCAAAGGAAGCCACAGGTTCAGAAGACGACGGCAACTTCCCCGGCGCCGAGACAGTGGGCTCCGAACCAGAGGACGGAGCTGAGCTCATCCACATTTAAGCCCTGACAGGAAGGTTCGGAACAGACAGATCGGTTCGACTCTCCCCCCTGGAACCGACGTGAAAGTGTCGGCTCAGAGACTCTTCCAATGTAACCGAAGAAGTCAGGGTTGATTGAGCCGAAGGCACTGGAACAGGCCTTGGCTCCGAAGGCTCCACAACCACTAGATCCCCCTCCTCTGAAGGCCTTGCTCGGCTGAAGAGTAGTCACAGCCAGTGGGAAGGTCTCAGGCCTCGAACCCTGTTGGGTCGAAGCAGATAGCAATTTAGCTAGTGCCGGGTTCTCCAGAAGCCTCTGCACCACCCGGTCCACATCCACATCAGAAAAGGTCCTCGAAGAATGAGTCAAAGGAACTGAAGATGCCGATTGAAGGATGGGTGACTTCAAAGTTTCGGAAACCGGCTCCAAGACCGGGGAACAGCTCCGAAACATCTGCTTGGTGCACGGCTCCGAAGACTGCGGAGCCGTCCACCGCACCTTCACGGAAAGGCTTGGAGCCGATGACCTTGGCTCCGAGGACACCTTTGAAGACTTCGACCCATTAGATGACTTGGAGCTCTGGTCAGCCTTGTCCAACGTCTCTTGAAAATCTGGCTTCAACACGTCTATCTACCAGCTTCCTTCTCTCTAATAAAACCCTACTGCTGAAGGAGTGGCAGATAGAGTAATCCTCCTGGAGGTCAACAGGCCCCAAACAATAAACGTAATTTACATGGGCGTCCGTAATGGACATCTGCCCACATTTTGGACATTTCTTAAAGCCAGATTTCTGTTTCTCCCTATGATCAGACATGTTATTGGTATAGAAAAAAAAACAGTAAATACGCAAGCACTACAATATACAGTAACTGTAACACAAAACATGGTTCTTGAACTAACCACACTGCACACAGTAAATAGAACAGTCCTACGTTGCCAGATCCCTGTACAACTATATAAAGGATAGGGGTAACAAAGGAACGGCTGAGGCCCAAGAGCAACTGCTCTGTAACAAACTACTCTTAAAATAAGGAATTAGAGAGGTTAACTCGCCTAAAAGTTATAACAACTAGAAAAAACTTCAGTTATCTAAAGAATTAGAGCATACATTTTTTCAAAAACTCAAAGAAATTCTACTGGCCCGAGCTCTCAGACGACCTTGTGATCAGTTGCAGCAGCAAACTAGATTTGGGGCAGGACAGAGCATCATGGGATAGGGGCCTGGCCTCAAGCTACTCAGATCTTTAGCTAGTAAAGCGGCCAACTCGGAGCCGATGGCTCGGCTCTGTACCCATGTGTAAGAATAAATGGCAAGATTGAACAACTTCACATCATGCATTTTCTGAGTTGAAAGAAGTCTAACTCAAAACTGTCATCAAGCGTAATCCATCACATTTTCTCCTCAAATCACCAGTTTTAGGAGGGTGTAGAATTCTGAACCAAAAATCAGGGACAGTCAAGAGGTATTAGGGTCACAATGTTAATTACTGTGCTCATAAAGGAAGACCAAGATCTGGCGGCAATCTTTAACTTGGCAGTGCTTTTCAAAGGTATTTATGGATGACCACTCAGAAGTCCAAACATGTCAAAAAGTAGCAGTTCTAAAGAATGCTATGGCAATGGGGACAATGGTACAATGTGAATTTATAACAGGCTAATACTTTGCCATCTTGGAAAGTGAGAGGATGCCTGAGGAATGGAGAAAAAGTGTTTTGGTACCGATTTTTAAGAATAAGGGTGATGTACAGAGCTTAGTAACTACAGAGGGATTAAATTGATCAGTCACAGCATGAAGTTATGGGAAAGTAGTGAAAGCTAGGTTAAGAAGGGAGGTGATTAGTGATCAGCAGTATGGTTTCATGCAAGGAAATAGCACTACAGATGCAATGTTTGCTCTGAGGGTGTTGATGGAGAAGTACAGAGAAGGTCAGGAGGAGTTGCATTGTGTCTTTGTGGATTTAGAGAAAGCATATGACAGGGTGCCTAGAGAGAAGTTGTGGTACTGTATGAGGAAGTCGTGAGTGTCGGAGAAGTATGCAAGAGTGGTACAGGATATGTACGAGAGTAGTGTGACAGCGGTGAGGTCTGTGGTGGGAGTGACGGATGCGTTTAAGGTGGATGTGGGATTACATCAAGGATCAGCTCTGAGCCCTTTCTTATTTGCAATGGTGATGGACAAGTTGACAGACGAGATCAGACAGGAGTCCCCGTGGACTATGATGTTTGCAGATGACATTGCGATCTGTAGTGAGTAGGGAACAGGTGGAGATGTGCTCTAGAGAGAAGAGGAATGAAGGTCAGCAGGACTAAGATGGAATATATGTGTGTGAATGAGAGGGAGGACAGAGGAATGGTGAGGATGCAGGGAGTAGAGATGGCAAAGGTGGAGGAGTTTTAATACTTGGGATCAACAGTTCAGAGTAATGGTGAGTGTGTAAGAGAGGTGAAGAAGAGAGTACAGGCAGAATGGAGTGGGTGGAGAAGAGTGTCAGGAGTGATTTGTGACAGACTAGTACTAGTAAGAGTGAAAGGGAAGATCTACAAGAGGGTAGTGAGACCAGCTATGTTATATGGGTTGGACACAGTGGTCTTTGACAAAAAGGCAGGAGTCAGAGCTTGATGTGGCAGAGCTGAAGATGTTAAGACTTGCACTAGGTGCGACGAGGATGGACAGGATTAGGAATAAGTACATTAGAGGGTCATCCCAAGTTGGAAGGTTTGGAGACAAAGCCAGAGAGGCAAGACTACTCTGGTTTGGACATGTGCTGAGGAGGGATGCAGAGTATATTGAAAAAAAGATGCTAAGGATGAAGCTGCCAGGTAACAGGAAAAGAGGAAGGCCTAAGATAAGGTTTATGGATGTGGTGAGAGAGGACATGCAGGTGGTTGGTGTGAAAGAGCAAGATGCAGAGGACAGGAAGAAATGGAAACAGTTGATCTGCTGTGGTTTCCCCTAATGGGAGCAGCCGAAAGAATACTTTGCCATGTTTAGAAAAGCATAGCAGAAACCAATACAATTCAAACACACCTAGATGTTTCGTAACTTTCCTAACCTCACAGTCTTTACCCATGAATATAAAGGGCTTGCCAACCTTGAGACTGAACTATGTTTTATGCACACAATACCAGAGTTACCTATGAATTTGACATCATGAAGGAGGTGCTTGTTTATTAGAATAATGGGCAAAAAAAACAGACAAGTGAACTGTCTAGTTAAGGTTAGTTTTAACAGAAATTATTTTCCTAGGAAAATGTAAGAAGGGGATTCAAGCACACAAGAAAAAAACAACCTATATGGGGAAGAGGATAACAGGTCCCTATAAGGGGGGGGGGGGGTTGCAAAAGGCATTGCAAACCTTCAAAGAAGAGACTACAGATAAGGAGTCCTGAACAGAACAAAAAAGTTAGAAGTGGTAGTAAACTAACTTTAAATGATGAAATAACAAAAGCATGTGTCAAAGATTTCCAAGAGATACCTTAGAAATTTGAGGTACTTGGGGCACTAGCCTAGCTTCTATGTAGATGTGTAAATGGAAATTACTTCTATTTTGAGCCTTTTGGTACTAGCTTCTGAGAGAAAGACCAGGAAATAAGAGACTGCCAACATGGCAGTCTGTGGAGTTGGAGCAATAAAACTGTCCACTTGAATTGGCGGAGATCCGGGTAGGTCCTATCAGATGGATAAAATGGGATTCTCCAGTGCAAAAATAGTTGAACTGAAGCATCAAGATCTGGCACTTCAATACAGAAAAACAAATATGCCTGGGTCAAACAGCACTATCAGAATGATCTTTCTATTTCTGTCCCCTGTGTTTTGCCCAGTAATTCCCCTTACTTTGCCCCATTGATATGAACATTATGCACTTACCACAATGATAAATCTTAGAGTCATGCTCCCGGTTTAACCCACAAGACAACTGACCACAAACACACTAGTCAGGTCAGCACCTAATGTTTTCCTAGATACTGACATACTCCCGTAAGGTGCTGAATCTGCCCCTCCTGATCTCTGAAAAGACTCTGAACACCCAAAACATTAAAAGAGAAAAACATGCACACTTAAAGTCCCTTCAAGAGATAACTGCCTAATGAAGGTGGGGGTTATTTTATTTATTCTTTGTGAACTGGGTGAGAGTGGACTGATCCTTAGACCTTTTTTCAGCCATATCCTGTGTGCAGAAGGCCCAGAATTAAAAGACTCAAATACTACATTTCAAAGACTACACAAGTACACAATTTTGTTATACAACTTTTGCACAGGCTAAAATCTTCTTTTGTCCAGCAATTTGAAACTAATGTACCAAGTATTCATAAGTATAATATGTGCACAGAAATGCTTTTACAGGAGGGAAATTAGAGTCAGGAGATGAAACAGAAGTACTGAGAGAACTGAAGAGGCCGTAGAGAGTTATGAATGAAGCAGGCAGAGAGGAAAAAGAATCCGTGATTAGTGGAATGGGTAAAGTCATTATTTGACTGGAGTAGAAAGTGTTAAGAGTGCCATTACTGCTGCAGGAAGACCGATTATAAAAAAAGTTACTGAAGCGGACAGACAGGGATCATGGAGCTCTGTCATTATGGTAAGTATGTCAGCTTTTGTATTTCACATGTTCCAGTGTTTCTTCTTCAAATGACCGACACAGTCACAATCTAAAATCTTGGGTGGCAGCAAGACAGGATACTTGCTCCCGATGACAGTGTCCCTGAAGGCCAACCTTCATCCTAAGATCCCAGCCAGTTTGTAATGGCAAAATATGCAGAGAATCCCACTACAAGATAGCAATACAATTTTAAATTATGCTTGTGGGGTAGCCACTGCTCTAGCAGAATATTTCTTTAGTTTAGTCCACAAATCTTTTCCTTGTTTTTGACAAAATAAACTAATGCACTCTGAAAAACATTGCAACTATTGGCCCAGTCTGTTTGAGTAACAAAGGAAAAAGCTGATCTTTTCTGAAATGTTTTTGTTCTGTCCAACTATGTACGTACACCGAAGCAGTGCAGCAAACATAGTCCTTTATTGTTATGCTGAGAAAAACTGCAATGCTGTTTGATATAGGCTCGTTTCTGTGGCCAACTTAAATGAAGAGGTAGTTTGCACGAACATTCTTTTTATGTTAGATAATGTACGGCAGTTTAGTTCAGAAATACAACTATCTGAATTATCTATCTGAATTACTGGTTGCTATTAGTACAGTTTTCCATGACAGGATAGGATGAGTGTCTCAAAAGAAGGCAACATCAATTTAACTAGAAAATCAATTTCCATGGCAGCACACAATTTTAATAGATGTTAAAGTAGAAAGGAATCTGAGGAAAACCTTACATTTTTAGGAAGACTAAGAAGGAATGGTTTAATATTGGATGGAGACTGGACAGAGCTGCCAAACGTACCTTAAATGAAGAGCAGCCTAGCCTGGAATTGAGAAGTTGAAATAACCAGTCCAGGACAGCAGGAACTGGAACTGTAAAAGGGTCTAATGCTGTGGAAGTTGCTCAACAGGAAAACCTTGACCATTTGCTTCTATAAAGTACTCTGGAAGATCTGGAAAACCCTAAGCAGGTGCAGTGTCCACGAACATTCCTGGAACTGGAGTAACCATGTGGTTAGGTGTATGGATAGAAGTCCAAACGAGGCTTGCTGAGTACGCAAATGAGAAGGATCCTGAATGGTTTCAAGAGAAGGAAGCTCTCCAGTAGAGAATTCCAAAGCACGGGTAGCCAAACTTGCAATAGTCAAAGTAAGGTTAAGGAAAAGGAATGTTATCCCTTTGTTTGAACTTCTGGATGAATTTCAGAATAAAGGGGAAAGGAAGGAAAGGTACAGAAGAGGCTTTTAGACCACTCTTGGATTAGACAGTCCTTTGAAGTCTGTTTCTGTAGAAAGAAGAGAAATCAATGGTGCATTTGGTGTTGTCAAAGAGGGAAGTTGGTCCAGGCAAGGGTTGCCTCAATGGCAAAATGTACATTTTCACCAATTATATAGAGAGGTGCCACTCACATGGCACCAGAATGCAGCACAGCCTCTCCACAAAGGAAATGGTCTAATCAGTAATACAAGTGGATATCAAAAAGAGAGGAGATGAAATAGAACGTTTATAGCCTCATGGCAAAAGGGGCAGGAGTGTGTCTCCTTCCTCCTTGCGGATATACCAGTAATATTGTCAGTGTGGATAGCTATCGCAGATCTGTGAACAGAATCCGGGAAGGTGGAACTACTCTTATTTCTAGGATTAGAGTACACATATTGTCCTCTAATCTGGGACTAAATCTCTTGGACTGTTTTCCCTAAACAATGCCCCACCACCTGAAAGCGGAGGAGTTCATGGATGACTGTCATGGGTGTTTGGGGTGCACAGACAGCTTTGGATAGTACAGCCACCAAGCCTTTTTTTTTTTTTTAAACAAGGTTTCCATTGGACCTTTTACAAGGGCAAGCATGTGGTCTATACACTGAGATCATTGGACCTTGAGGGGCCACTGTAGGACTCATGTGAAATCTGTAAAAGGAAATCTTGTTTTTTTCCTTTTAAAATGCTCTACAGGTCTACATTATACTCTTGACTGCTACAGTGAGTTTCCCTCAAAACCACAGAAAAGTCCTTTAGCCTCTCTTAGCTAACACAGAAGTATTCCAGGCTTCACCATACTAGAACAAACATGCTGCACTGAAGTAGCCCAACCTCCCAAACTATAAATGCACATTAGGCTTTGTGTGAGTGTGTGTGTGTGTGTGTGTGTGTGTGTGTGTGTGTGTGTGTGTGTGTGCGCGCAATACCGTTTTTCTGTTGATCTGTAATTAGATACACATACCGAAATACAGAGACACCTATTCTGCATTGAATAGTCTCACATAAAATGTAATATTTGGTGATTAATATTAAAATACACTCCATTTTCAGACTTTCTT